>NW_028123877.1:600000-811573 GCF_965194805.1 Balaenoptera borealis
AAAACGCACCTCATTTCTCAACTCCTTGTGCCCGGGTTCGCCATTCCAGCCGCTTTACTAGCAAGCTCCCTACTTGGAGCATCAGCACCTTTAACCTCCTGTTCCATGCAGGTTGCAATTTGTCCTGAGGATAAACGGGAAGACGTGGAACCAACGAGAGACTAGCTCTTGGTGTTGGGACAGGCACAGGTCACTCTATTTTCCCATCAGAAAGAAGAATTAACCACAGGCTCAGCCTGCCCCCCGGAACCAGAACAGGGCCTGAAGCCATTCTGCGATTTTGCGGCCAGCTCCCATTAAAACGAGTTGTAAAATGGAGGTTCAGGGCACTGCAATTCACAAACCTGCAGAGTTATTAATGATAACTGTCGTCCACAAATATATTGAGGGAAGGCAAAGAAGAGGATTTGAAATCAAGGCAGAATTGCAGGAAACAGATTTCAGGAGGTAGATTCGAATCGCCTTTAAAGCACATGAAAAGCGGCAAAACGTTGACAATGATGCCCTTGGCCAAAAAGGGCGTATGCGTTTTTTCCTGAATATATTCAGGAAAAAACGCATACGCCCTTTTTGGCCAACCAAGCAACCTGGAAAGGCAAATCAGCGCTACAAAGAAGTCTCGCTTCCCATCGGTCAAAAGGGCCATGCTGAAAAAAGTGTCAAAACCAGAAATGCAGGACAGGCCATGGAGAAATGGGAGCCTTGCTACACTGATGGGCGGGATGTAAATTGCCAAGAGCCACTCTGGAGAAGTGTCCGGTGAGTCCTGAAACATCTGAAAAACACAGCTTAGAGAGCATAGGGCACTTCCACTCATGGGGGTATAAATTGGGAAAATTAAAAATCAGCAAGACACAAGCACCCCAAAGTTTAGGGCTGCTCTGTTGACCAGGACCTCCACTTCATTCCACCTTAAATATCCCAGGAAAGAGAAAAATGGATAAAGAAGTTGTGGTCCTTATGTACATTGGAATATCACTCAGCCAGGAAATCAATGTCGTAAGGTTAGTAGCAGCATGATGAGTGGATTTAGGTACGACGATTCTAAGTGAAATAAGTCACACAGAAAAGGACACTTCTCATAAGGTATCACTGATAGAGGGAATGTAAAAACCGTTACACTTGAACTGAATTACAAAACAGAACAGAGTCACACATGCAGAAAACACACTATGGCTGCTTAACGGGAAAGGTGAGGTGGGGTGATACATAAAACAAGGGTATCAAATTAGCTCAGATACCGTTCCATAAACCCAATATGTAATAGACAAGACCTACTCCTTGCTCAGAGAACTGGACTCAACACGCCCTATTCACCGCACAAGAATATATCTGACTAATAATAATCGTAAAACCTATGTATTGATATCTCTCTGTTAGTGTGTCAAGTGGGTGTAAAGCGGCATAAACACAGCAGTGAAAAGCAGCTAAACCCCATTATAAAAATAAATTACTTTGAAACACCCATGAAACAAAGACAGTGAAAGAGAGAGAAATTCTTACACAATGCGTTCAGGGGCTGTGATGCAACCTGGATTGACCATATCTAGACGCACAGCTGGATGAGACATAAGGGTGGACACTCTTGGGGCTGAGAGGTTTGGTGAGGTTGGGTGAGCAAACGCAGACCCTTTAAAGGAATACTGCGTGGTACCCATCGCATGGGTCCCAAATCTCCAGGTTCAAGGGCATCTTCCTACATCAAAAACATGCATGAGAAACCCAGAAGATGGTACACCGTGTGATGGGGAAAGGTTTCTAAAACGCACCTCATTTCTCAACTCCTTGTGCCCGGGTTCGCCATTCCAGCCGCTTTACTAGCAAGCTCCCTACTTGGAGCATCAGCACCTTTAACCTCCTGTTCCATGCAGGTTGCAATTTGTCCTGAGGATAAACGGGAAGACGTGGAACCAACGAGAGACTAGCTCTTGGTGTTGGGACAGGCACAGGTCACTCTATTTTCCCATCAGAAAGAAGAATTAACCACAGGCTCAGCCTGCCCCCCGGAACCAGAACAGGGCCTGAAGCCATTCTGCGATTTTGCGGCCAGCTCCCATTAAAACGAGTTGTAAAATGGAGGTTCAGGGCACTGCAATTCACAAACCTGCAGAGTTATTAATGATAACTGTCGTCCACAAATATATTGAGGGAAGGCAAAGAAGAGGATTTGAAATCAAGGCAGAATTGCAGGAAACAGATTTCAGGAGGTAGATTCGAATCGCCTTTAAAGCACATGAAAAGCGGCAAAACGTTGACAATGATGCCCTTGGCCAAAAAGGGCGTATGCGTTTTTTCCTGAATATATTCAGGAAAAAACGCATACGCCCTTTTTGGCCAACCAAGCAACCTGGAAAGGCAAATCAGCGCTACAAAGAAGTCTCGCTTCCCATCGGTCAAAAGGGCCATGCTGAAAAAAGTGTCAAAACCAGAAATGCAGGACAGGCCATGGAGAAATGGGAGCCTTGCTACACTGATGGGCGGAATGTAAATTGCCAAGAGCCACTCTGGAGAAGTGTCCGGTGAGTCCTGAAACATCTGAAAAACACAGCTTAGAGAGCATAGGGCACTTCCACTCATGGGGGTATAAATTGGGAAAATTAAAAATCAGCAAGACACAAGCACCCCAAAGTTTAGGGCTGCTCTGTTGACCAGGACCTCCACTTCATTCCACCTTAAATATCCCAGGAAAGAGAAAAATGGATAAAGAAGTTGTGGTCCTTATGTACATTGGAATATCACTCAGCCAGGAAATCAATGTCGTAAGGTTAGTAGCAGCATGATGAGTGGATTTAGGTACGACGATTCTAAGTGAAATAAGTCACACAGAAAAGGACACTTCTCATAAGGTATCACTGATAGAGGGAATGTAAAAACCGTTACACTTGAACTGAATTACAAAACAGAACAGAGTCACACATGCAGAAAACACACTATGGCTGCTTAACGGGAAAGGTGAGGTGGGGTGATACATAAAACAAGGGTATCAAATTAGCTCAGATACCGTTCCATAAACCCAATATGTAATAGACAAGACCTACTCCTTGCTCAGAGAACTAGACTCAACACGCCCTATTCACCGCACAAGAATATATCTGACTAATAATAATCGTAAAACCTATGTATTGATATCTCTCTGTTAGTGTGTCAAGTGGGTGTAAAGCGGCATAAACACAGCAGTGAAAAGCAGCTAAACCCCATTATAAAAATAAATTACTTTGAAACACCCATGAAACAAAGACAGTGAAAGAGAGAGAAATTCTTACACAATGCGTTCAGGGGCTGTGATGCAACCTGGATTGACCATATCTAGACGCACAGCTGGATGAGACATAAGGGTGGACACTCTTGGGGCTGAGAGGTTTGGTGAGGTTGGGTGAGCAAACGCAGACCCTTTAAAGGAATACTGCGTGGTACCCATCGCATGGGTCCCAAATCTCCAGGTTCAAGGGCATCTTCCTACATCAAAAACATGCATGAGAAACCCAGAAGATGGTACACCGTGTGATGGGGAAAGGTTTCTAAAACGCACCTCATTTCTCAACTCCTTGTGCCCGGGTTCGCCATTCCAGCCGCTTTACTAGCAAGCTCCCTACTTGGAGCATCAGCACCTTTAACCTCCTGTTCCATGCAGGTTGCAATTTGTCCTGAGGATAAACGGGAAGACGTGGAACCAACGAGAGACTAGCTCTTGGTGTTGGGACAGGCACAGGTCACTCTATTTTCCCATCAGAAAGAAGAATTAACCACAGGCTCAGCCTGCCCCCCGGAACCAGAACAGGGCCTGAAGCCATTCTGTGATTTTGCGGCCAGCTCCCATTAAAACGAGTTGTAAAATGGAGGTTCAGGGCACTGCAATTCACAAACCTGCAGAGTTATTAATGATAACTGTCGTCCACAAATATATTGAGGGAAGGCAAAGAAGAGGATTTGAAATCAAGGCAGAATTGCAGGAAACAGATTTCAGGAGGTAGATTCGAATCGCCTTTAAAGCACATGAAAAGTGGCAAAACGTTGACAATGATGCCCTTGGCCAAAAAGGGCGTATGCGTTTTTTCCTGAATATATTCAGGAAAAAACGCTTACGCCCTTTTTGGCCAACCAAGCCACCTGTAAAGGCAAATCAGCGCTACAAAGAAGTCTCGCTTCCCATCGGTCAAAAGGGCCATGCTGAAAAAAGTGTCAAAACCAGAAATGCAGGACAGGCCATGGAGAAATGGGAGCCTTGCTACACTGATGGGCGGGATGTAAATTGCCAAGAGCCACTCCGGAGAAGTGTCCGGTGAGTCCTGAAACATCTGAAAAACACAGCTTAGAGAGCATAGGGCACTTCCACTCATGGGGGTATAAATTGGGAAAATTAAAAATCAGCAAGACACAAGCACCCCAAAGTTTAGGGCTGCTCTGTTGACCAGGACCTCCACTTCATTCCACCTTAAATATCCCAGGAAAGAGAAAAATGGATAAAGAAGTTGTGGTCCTTATGTACATTGGAATATCACTCAGCCAGGAAATCAATGTCGTAAGGTTAGTAGAAGCATGATGAGTGGATTTAGGTACGACGATTCTAAGTGAAATAAGTCACACAGAAAAGGACACTTCTCATAAGGTATCACTGATAGAGGGAATGTAAAAACCGTTACACTTGAACTGAATTACAAAACAGAACAGAGTCACACATGCAGAAAACACACTATGGCTGCTTAACGGGAAAGGTGAGGTGGGGTGATACATAAAACAAGGGTATCAAATTAGCTCAGATACCGTTCCATAAACCCAATATGTAATAGACAAGACCTACTCCTTGCTCAGAGAACTGGACTCAACACGCCCTATTCACCACACAAGAATATATCTGACTAATAATAATCGTAAAACCTATGTATTGATATCTCTCTGTTAGTGTGTCAAGTGGGTGTAAAGCGGCATAAAGACAGCAGTGAAAAGCAGCTAAACCCCATTATAAAAATAAATTACTTTGAAACACCCATGAAACAAAGACAGTGAAAGAGAGAGAAATTCTTACACAATGCGTTCAGGGGCTGTGATGCAACCTGGATTGACCAAATGTAGACGCACAGCTGGATGAGACATAAGGGTGGACACTCTTGGGGCTGAGAGGTTTGGTGAGGTTGGGTGAGCAAACGCAGACCCTTTAAAGGAATACTGCGTGGTACCCATCGCATGGGTCCCAAATCTCCAGGTTCAAGGGCATCTTCCTACATCAAAAACATGCATGAGAAACCCAGAAGATGGTACACCGTGTGATGGGGAAAGGTTTCTAAAACGCACCTCATTTCTCATCTCCTTGTGCCCGGGTTCGCCATTCCAGCCGCTTTACTAGCAAGCTCCCTACTTGGAGCATCAGCACCTTTAACCTCCTGTTCCATGCAGGTTGCAATATGTCCTGAGGATAAACGGGAAGACGTGGAACCAACGAGAGACTAGCTCTTGGTGTTGGGACAGGCACAGGTCACTCTATTTTCCCATCAGAAAGAAGAATTAACCACAGGCTCAGCCTGCCCCCCGGAACCAGAACAGGGCCTGAAGCCATTCTGCGATTTTGCGGCCAGCTCCCATAAAAACGAGTTGTAAAATGGAGGTTCAGGGCACTGCAATTCACAAACCTGCAGAGTTATAAATGATAACTCTCGTCCACAAATATATTGAGGGAAGGCAAAGAAGAGGATTTGAAATCAAGGCAGAATTGCAGGAAACAGATTTCAGGAGGTAGATACGAATCGCCTTTAAAGCACATGAAAAGCGGCAAAACGTTGACAATGATGCCCTTGGCCAAAAAGGGCGTATGCGTTTTTTCCTGAATATATTCAGGAAAAAACGCATACGCCCTTTTTGGCCAACCAAGCCACCTGGAAAGGCAAATCAGCGCTACAAAGAAGTCTCGCTTCCCATCGGTCAAAAGGGCCATGCTGAAAAAAGTGTCAAAACCAGAAATGCAGGACAGGCCATGGAGAAATGGGAGCCTTGCTACACTGATGGGCGGGATGTAAATTGCCAAGAGCCACTCTGGAGAAGTGTCCGGTGAGTCCTGAAACATCTGAAAAACACAGCTTAGAGAGCATAGGGCACTTCCACTCATGGGGGTATAAATTGGGAAAATTAAAAATCAGCAAGACACAAGCACCCCAAAGTTTAGGGCTGCTCTGTTGACCAGGACCTCCATTTCATTCCACCTTAAATATTCCAGGAAAGAGAAAAATGGATAAAGAAGTTGTGGTCCTTATGTACATTGGAATATCACTCAGCCAGGAAATCAATGTCGTAAGGTTAGTAGCAGCATGATGAGTGGATTTAGGTACGACGATTCTAAGTGAAATAAGTCACACAGAAAAGGACACTTCTCATAAGGTATCACTGATAGAGGGAATGTAAAAACCGTTACACTTGAACTGAATTACAAAACAGAACAGAGTCACACATGCAGAAAACACACTATGGCTGCTTAACGGGAAAGGTGAGGTGGGGTGATACATAAAACAAGGGTATCAAATTAGCTCAGATACCGTTCCATAAACCCAATATGTAATAGACAAGACCTACTCCTGGCTCAGAGAACTGGACTCAACACGCCCTATTCACCGCACAAGAATATATCTGACTAATAATAATCGTAAAACCTATGTATTGATATCTCTCTGTTAGTGTGTCAAGTGGGTGTAAAGCGGCATAAACACAGCAGTGAAAAGCAGCTAAACCCCATTATAAAAATAAATTACTTTGAAACACCCATGAAACAAAGACAGTGAAAGAGAGAGAAATTCTTACACAATGCGTTCAGGGGCTGTGATGCAACCTGGATTGACCATATCTAGACCCACAGCTGGATGAGACATAAGGGTGGACACTCTTGGGGCTGAGAGGTTTGGTGAGGTTGGGTGAGCAAACGCAGACCCTTTAAAGGAATACTGCGTGGTACTCATCGCATGGGTCCCAAATCTCCGGGTTCAAGGGCATCTTCCTACATCAAAAACATGCATGAGAAACCCAGAAGATGGTACACCGTGTGATGGGGAAAGGTTTCTAAAACGCACCTCATTTCTCATCTCCTTGTGCCCGGGTTTGCCATTCCAGCCGCTTTACTAGCAAGCTCCCTACTTGGAGCATCAGCACCTTTAACCTCCTGTTCCATACAGGTTGCAATTTGTCCTGAGGATAAACGGGAAGACGTGGAACCAACGAGAGACTAGCTCTTGGTGTTGGGACAGGCACAGGTCACTCTATTTTCCCATCAGAAAGAAGAATTAACCACAGGCTCAGCCTGACCCCCGGAACCAGAACAGGGCCTGAAGCCATTCTGCGATTTTGCGGCCAGCTCCCATAAAAACGAGTTGTAAAATGGAGGTTCAGGGCACTGCAATTCACAAACCTGCAGAGTTATAAATGATAACTGTCGTCCACAAATATATTGAGGGAAGGCAAAGAAGAGGATTTGAAATCAAGGCAGAATTGCAGGAAACAGATTTCAGGAGGTAGATTCGAATCGCCTTTAAAGCACATGAAAAGCGGCAAAACGTTGACAATGATGCCCTTGGCCAAAAAGGGCGTATGCGTTTTTTCCTGAATATATTCAGGAAAAAACGCATACGCCCTTTTTGGCCAACCAAGCAACCTGGAAAGGCAAATCAGCGCTACAAAGAAGTCTCGCTTCCCATCGATCAAAAGGGCCATGCTGAAAAAAGTGTCAAAACCAGAAATGCAGGACAGGCCATGGAGAAATGGGAGCCTTACTACACTGATGGGCGGGATGTAAATTGCCAAGAGCCACTCTGGAGAAGTGTCCGGTGAGTCCTGAAACATCTGAAAAACACAGCTTAGAGAGCATAGGGCACTTCCACTCATGGGGGTATAAATTGGGAAAATTAAAAATCAGCAAGACACAAGCACCCCAAAGTTTAGGGCTGCTCTGTTGACCAGGACCTCCACTTCATTCCACCTTAAATATCCCAGGAAAGAGAAAAATGGATAAAGAAGTTGTGGTCCTTATGTACAATGAAATATCACTCAGCCAGGAAATCAATGTCGTAAGGTTAGTAGCAGCATGATGAGTGGATTTAGGTACGACGATTCTAAGTGAAATAAGTCACACAGAAAAGGACACTTCTCATAAGGTATCACTGATAGAGGGAATGTAAAAACCGTTACACTTGAACTGAATTACAAAACAGAACAGAGTCACACATGCAGAAAACACACTATGGCTGCTTAACGGGAAAGGTGAGGTGGGGTGATACATAAAACAAGGGTATCAAATTAGCTCAGATACCGTTCCATAAACCCAATATGTAATAGACAAGACCTACTCCTTGCTCAGAGAACTGGACTCAACACGCCCTATTCACCGCACAAGAATATATCTGACTAATAATAATCGTAAAACCTATGTATTGATATCTCTCTGTTAGTGTGTCAAGTGGGTGTAAAGCGGCATAAACACAGCAGTGAAAAGCAGCTAAACCCCATTATAAAAATAAATTACTTTGAAACACCCATGAAACAAAGACAGTGAAAGAGAGAGAAATTCTTACACAATGCGTTCAGGGGCTGTGATGCAACCTGGATTGACCATATCTAGACGCACAGCTGGATGAGACATAAGGGTGGACACTCTTGGGGCTGAGAGGTTTGGTGAGGTTGGGTGAGCAAACGCAGACCCTTTAAAGGAATACTGCGTGGTACCCATCGCATGGGTCCCAAATCTCCAGGTTCAAGGGCATCTTCCTACATCAAAAACATGCATGAGAAACCCAGAAGATGGTACACCGTGTGATGGGGAAAGGTTTCTAAAACGCACCTCATTTCTCATGTCCTTGTGCCCGGGTTCGCCATTCCAGCCGCTTTACTAGCAAGCTCCCTACTTGGAGCATCAGCACCTTTAACCTCCTGTTCCATACAGGTTGCAATTTGTCCTGAGGATAAACGGGAAGACGTGGAACCAACGAGAGACTAGCTCTTGGTGTTGGGACAGGCACAGGTCACTCTATTTTCCCATCAGAAAGAAGAATTAACCACAGGCTCAGCCTGCGCCCCGGAACCAGAACAGGGCCTGAAGCCATTCTGCGATTTTGTGGCCAGCTCCCATAAAAACGAGTTGTAAAATGGAGGTTCAGGGCACTGCAATTCACAAACCTGCAGAGTTATAAATGATAACTGTCGTCCACAAATATATTGAGGGAAGGCAAAGAAGAGGATTTGAAATCAAGGCAGAATTGCAGGAAACAGATTTCAGGAGGTAGATTCGAATCGCCTTTAAAGCACATGAAAAGCGGCAAAACGTTGACAATGATGCCCTTGGCCAAAAAGGGCGTATGCGTTTTTTCCTGAATATATTCAGGAAAAAACGCATACGCCCTTTTTGGCCAACCAAGCCACCTGGAAAGGCAAATCAGCGCTACAAAGAAGTCTCGCTTCCCATCGGTCAAAAGGGCCATGCTGAAAAAAGTGTCAAAACCAGAAATGCAGGACAGGCCATGGAGAAATGGGAGCCTTGCTACACTGATGGGCGGGATGTAAATTGCCAAGAGCCACTCTGGAGAAGTGTCCGGTGAGTCCTGAAACATCTGAAAAACACAGCTTAGAGAGCATAGGGCACTTCCACTCATGGGGGTATAAATTGGGAAAATTAAAAATCAGCAAGACACAAGCACCCCAAAGTTTAGGGCTGCTCTGTTGACCAGGACCTCCACTTCATTCCACCTTAAATATCCCAGGAAAGAGAAAAATGGATAAAGAAGTTGTGGTCCTTATGTACATTGGAATATCACTCAGCCAGGAAATCAATGTCGTAAGGTTAGTAGCAGCATGATGAGTGGATTTAGGTACGACGATTCTAAGTGAAATAAGTCACACAGAAAAGGACACTTCTCATAAGGTATCACTGATAGAGGGAATGTAAAAACCGTTACACTTGAACTGAATTACAAAACAGAACAGAGTCACACATGCAGAAAACACACTATGGCTGCTTAACGGGAAAGGTGAGGTGGGGTGATACATAAAACAAGGGTATCAAATTAGCTCAGATACCGTTCCATAAACCCAATATGTAATAGACAAGACCTACTCCTGGCTCAGAGAACTGGACTCAACACGCCCTATTCACCGCACAAGAATATATCTGACTAATAATAATCGTAAAACCTATGTATTGATATCTCTCTGTTAGTGTGTCAAGTGGGTGTAAAGCGGCATAAACACAGCAGTGAAAAGCAGCTAAACCCCATTATAAAAATAAATTACTTTGAAACACCCATGAAACAAAGACAGTGAAAGAGAGAGAAATTCTTACACAATGCGTTCAGGGGCTGTGATGCAACCTGGATTGACCATATCTAGACGCACAGCTGGATGAGACATAAGGGTGGACACTCTTGGGGCTGAGAGGTTTGGTGAGGTTGGGTGAGCAAACGCAGACCCTTTAAAGGAATACTGCGTGGTACCCATCGCATGGGTCCCAAATCTCCAGGTTCAAGGGCATCTTCCTACATCAAAAACATGCATGAGAAACCCAGAAGATGGTACACCGTGTGATGGGGAAAGGTTTCTAAAACGCACCTCATTTCTCAACTCCTTGTGCCCGGGTTCGCCATTCCAGCCGCTTTACTAGCAAGCTCCCTACTTGGAGCATCAGCACCTTTAACCTCCTGTTCCATGCAGGTTGCAATTTGTCCTGAGGATAAACGGGAAGACGTGGAACCAACGAGAGACTAGCTCTTGGTGTTGGGACAGGCACAGGTCACTCTATTTTCCCATCAGAAAGAAGAATTAACCACAGGCTCAGCCTGCCCCCCGGAACCAGAACAGGGCCTGAAGCCATTCTGCGATTTTGCGGCCAGCTCCCATTAAAACGAGTTGTAAAATGGAGGTTCAGGGCACTGCAATTCACAAACCTGCAGAGTTATTAATGATAACTGTCGTCCACAAATATATTGAGGGAAGGCAAAGAAGAGGATTTGAAATCAAGGCAGAATTGCAGGAAACAGATTTCAGGAGGTAGATTCGAATCGCCTTTAAAGCACATGAAAAGCGGCAAAACGTTGACAATGATGCCCTTGGCCAAAAACGGCGTATGCGTTTTTTCCTGAATATATTCAGGAAAAAACGCTTACGCCCTTTTTGGCCAACCAAGCCACCTGGAAAGGCAAATCAGCGCTACAAAGAAGTCTCGCTTCCCATCGGTCAAAAGGGCCATGCTGAAAAAAGTGTCAAAACCAGAAATGCAGGACAGGCCATGGAGAAATGGGAGCCTTGCTACACTGATGGGCGGGATGTAAATTGCCAAGAGCCACTCCGGAGAAGTGTCCGGTGAGTCCTGAAACATCTGAAAAACACAGCTTAGAGAGCATAGGGCACTTCCACTCATGGGGGTATAAATTGGGAAAATTAAAAATCAGCAAGACACAAGCACCCCAAAGTTTAGGGCTGCTCTGTTGACCAGGACCTCCACTTCATTCCACCTTAAATATCCCAGGAAAGAGAAAAATGGATAAAGAAGTTGTGGTCCTTATGTACATTGGAATATCACTCAGCCAGGAAATCAATGTCGTAAGGTTAGTAGCAGCATGATGAGTGGATTTAGGTACGACGATTCTAAGTGAAATAAGTCACACAGAAAAGGACACTTCTCATAAGGTATCACTGATAGAGGGAATGTAAAAACCGTTACACTTGAACTGAATTACAAAACAGAACAGAGTCACACATGCAGAAAACACACTATGGCTGCTTAACGGGAAAGGTGAGGTGGGGTGATACATAAAACAAGGGTATCAAATTAGCTCAGATACCGTTCCATAAACCCAATATGTAATAGACAAGACCTACTCCTTGCTCAGAGAACTGGACTCAACACGCCCTATTCACCACACAAGAATATATCTGACTAATAATAATCGTAAAACCTATGTATTGATATCTCTCTGTTAGTGTGTCAAGTGGGTGTAAAGCGGCATAAAGACAGCAGTGAAAAGCAGCTAAACCCCATTATAAAAATAAATTACTTTGAAACACCCATGAAACAAAGACAGTGAAAGAGAGAGAAATTCTTACACAATGCGTTCAGGGGCTGTGATGCAACCTGGATTGACCAAATGTAGACGCACAGCTGGATGAGACATAAGGGTGGACACTCTTGGGGCTGAGAGGTTTGGTGAGGTTGGGTGAGCAAACGCAGACCCTTTAAAGGAATACTGCGTGGTACCCATCGCATGGGTCCCAAATCTCCAGGTTCAAGGGCATCTTCCTACATCAAAAACATGCATGAGAAACCCAGAAGATGGTACACCGTGTGATGGGGAAAGGTTTCTAAAACGCACCTCATTTCTCATCTCCTTGTGCCCGGGTTCGCCATTCCAGCCGCTTTACTAGCAAGCTCCCTACTTGGAGCATCAGCACCTTTAACCTCCTGTTCCATGCAGGTTGCAATTTGTCCTGAGGATAAACGGGAAGACGTGGAACCAACGAGAGACTAGCTCTTGGTGTTGGGACAGGCACAGGTCACTCTATTTTCCCATCAGAAAGAAGAATTAACCACAGGCTCAGCCTGCCCCCCGGAACCAGAACAGGGCCTGAAGCCATTCTGCGATTTTGCGGCCAGCTCCCATAAAAACGAGTTGTAAAATGGAGGTTCAGGGCACTGCAATTCACAAACCTGCAGAGTTATAAATGATAACTCTCGTCCACAAATATATTGAGGGAAGGCAAAGAAGAGGATTTGAAATCAAGGCAGAATTGCAGGAAACAGATTTCAGGAGGTAGATACGAATCGCCTTTAAAGCACATGAAAAGCGGCAAAACGTTGACAATGATGCCCTTGGCCAAAAAGGGCGTATGCGTTTTTTCCTGAATATATTCAGGAAAAAACGCATACGCCCTTTTTGGCCAACCAAGCCACCTGGAAAGGCAAATCAGCGCTACAAAGAAGTCTCGCTTCCCATCGGTCAAAAGGGCCATGCTGAAAAAAGTGTCAAAACCAGAAATGCAGGACAGGCCATGGAGAAATGGGAGCCTTGCTACACTGATGGGCGGGATGTAAATTGCCAAGAGCCACTCTGGAGAAGTGTCCGGTGAGTCCTGAAACATCTGAAAAACACAGCTTAGAGAGCATAGGGCACTTCCACTCATGGGGGTATAAATTGGGAAAATTAAAAATCAGCAAGACACAAGCACCCCAAAGTTTAGGGCTGCTCTGTTGACCAGGACCTCCACTTCATTCCACCTTAAATATTCCAGGAAAGAGAAAAATGGATAAAGAAGTTGTGGTCCTTATGTACATTGGAATATCACTCAGCCAGGAAATCAATGTCGTAAGGTTAGTAGCAGCATGATGAGTGGATTTAGGTACGACGATTCTAAGTGAAATAAGTCACACAGAAAAGGACACTTCTCATAAGGTATCACTGATAGAGGGAATGTAAAAACCGTTACACTTGAACTGAATTACAAAACAGAACAGAGTCACACATGCAGAAAACACACTATGGCTGCTTAACGGGAAAGGTGAGGTGGGGTGATACATAAAACAAGGGTATCAAATTAGCTCAGATACCGTTCCATAAACCCAATATGTAATAGACAAGACCTACTCCTGGCTCAGAGAACTGGACTCAACACGCCCTATTCACCGCACAAGAATATATCTGACTAATAATAATCGTAAAACCTATGTATTGCTATCTCTCTGTTAGTGTGTCAAGTGGGTGTAAAGCGGCATAAACACAGCAGTGAAAAGCAGCTAAACCCCATTATAAAAATAAATTACTTTGAAACACCCATGAAACAAAGACAGTGAAAGAGAGAGAAATTCTTACACAATGCGTTCAGGGGCTGTGATGCAACCTGGATTGACCATATCTAGACCCACAGCTGGATGAGACATAAGGGTGGACACTCTTGGGGCTGAGAGGTTTGGTGAGGTTGGGTGAGCAAACGCAGACCCTTTAAAGGAATACTGCGTGGTACTCATCGCATGGGTCCCAAATCTCCGGGTTCAAGGGCATCTTCCTACATCAAAAACATGCATGAGAAACCCAGAAGATGGTACACCGTGTGATGGGGAAAGGTTTCTAAAACGCACCTCATTTCTCATCTCCTTGTGCCCGGGTTCGCCATTCCAGCCGCTTTACTAGCAAGCTCCCTACTTGGAGCATCAGCACCTTTCACCTCCTGTTCCATACAGGTTGCAATTTGTCCTGAGGATAAACGGGAAGACGTGGAACCAACGAGAGACTAGCTCTTGGTGTTGGGACAGGCACAGGTCACTCTATTTTCCCATCAGAAAGAAGAATTAACCACAGGCTCAGCCTGACCCCCGGAACCAGAACAGGGCCTGAAGCCATTCTGCGATTTTGCGGCCAGCTCCCATAAAAACGAGTTGTAAAATGGAGGTTCAGGGCACTGCAATTCACAAACCTGCAGAGTTATAAATGATAACTGTCGTCCACAAATATATTGAGGGAAGGCAAAGAAGAGGATTTGAAATCAAGGCAGAATTGCAGGAAACAGATTTCAGGAGGTAGATTCGAATCGCCTTTAAAGCACATGAAAAGCGGCAAAACGTTGACAATGATGCCCTTGGCCAAAAAGGGCGTATGCGTTTTTTCCTGAATATATTCAGGAAAAAACGCATACGCCCTTTTTGGCCAACCAAGCAACCTGGAAAGGCAAATCAGCGCTACAAAGAAGTCTCGCTTCCCATCGATCAAAAGGGCCATGCTGAAAAAAGTGTCAAAACCAGAAATGCAGGACAGGCCATGGAGAAATGGGAGCCTTACTACACTGATGGGTGGGATGTAAATTGCCAACAGCCACTCTGGAGAAGTGTACGGTGAGTCCTGAAACATCTGAAAAACACAGCTTAGAGAGCATAGGGCACTTCCACTCATGGGGGTATAAATTGGGAAAACTAAAAATCAGCAAGACACAAGCACCCCAAAGTTTAGGGCTGCTCTGTTGACCAGGACCTCCACTTCATTCCACCTTAAATATCCCAGGAAAGAGAAAAATGGATAAAGAAGTTGTGGTCCTTATGTACAATGAAATATCACTCAGCCAGGAAATCAATGTCGTAAGGTTAGTAGCAGCATGATGAGTGGATTTAGGTACGACGATTCTAAGTGAAATAAGTCACACAGAAAAGGACACTTCTCATAAGGTATCACTGATAGAGGGAATGTAAAAACCGTTACACTTGAACTGAATTACAAAACAGAACAGAGTCACACATGCAGAAAACACACTATGGCTGCTTAACGGGAAAGGTGAGGTGGGGTGATACATAAAACAAGGGTATCAAATTAGCTCAGATACCGTTCCATAAACCCAATATGTAATAGACAAGACCTACTCCTTGCTCAGAGAACTGGACTCAACACGCCCTATTCACCGCACAAGAATATATCTGACTAATAATAATCGTAAAACCTATGTATTGATATCTCTCTGTTAGTGTGTCAAGTGGGTGTAAAGCGGCATAAACACAGCAGTGAAAAGCAGCTAAACCCCATTATAAAAATAAATTACTTTGAAACACCCATGAAACAAAGACAGTGAAAGAGAGAGAAATTCTTACACAATGCGTTCAGGGGCTGTGATGCAACCTGGATTGACCATATCTAGACGCACAGCTGGATGAGACATAAGGGTGGACACTCTTGGGGCTGAGAGGTTTGGTGAGGTTGGGTGAGCAAACGCAGACCCTTTAAAGGAATACTGCGTGGTACCCATCGCATGGGTCCCAAATCTCCAGGTTCAAGGGCATCTTCCTACATCAAAAACATGCATGAGAAACCCAGAAGATGGTACACCGTGTGATGGGGAAAGGTTTCTAAAACGCACCTCATTTCTCATCTCCTTGTGCCCGGGTTCGCCATTCCAGCCGCTTTACTAGCAAGCTCCCTACTTGGAGCATCAGCACCTTTAACCTCCTGTTCCATACAGGTTGCAATTTGTCCTGAGGATAAACGGGAAGACGTGGAACCAACGAGAGACTAGCTCTTGGTGTTGGGACAGGCACAGGTCACTCTATTTTCCCATCAGAAAGAAGAATTAACCACAGGCTCAGCCTGCGCCCCGGAACCAGAACAGGGCCTGAAGCCATTCTGCGATTTTGTGGCCAGCTCCCATAAAAACGAGTTGTAAAATGGAGGTTCAGGGCACTGCAATTCACAAACCTGCAGAGTTATAAATGATAACTGTCGTCCACAAATATATTGAGGGAAGGCAAAGAAGAGGATTTGAAATCAAGGCAGAATTGCAGGAAACAGATTTCAGGAGGTAGATTCGAATCGCCTTTAAAGCACATGAAAAGCGGCAAAACGTTGACAATGATGCCCTTGGCCAAAAAGGGCGTATGCGTTTTTTCCTGAATATATTCAGGAAAAAACGCATACGCCCTTTTTGGCCAACCAAGCAACCTGGAAAGGCAAATCAGCGCTACAAAGAAGTCTCGCTTCCCATCGGTCAAAAGGGCCATGCTGAAAAAAGTGTCAAAACCAGAAATGCAGGACAGGCCATGGAGAAATGGGAGCCTTGCTACACTGATGGGCGGGATGTAAATTGCCAAGAGCCACTCTGGAGAAGTGTCCGGTGAGTCCTGAAACATCTGAAAAACACAGCTTAGAGAGCATAGGGCACTTCCACTCATGGGGGTATAAATTGGGAAAATTAAAAATCAGCAAGACACAAGCACCCCAAAGTTTAGGGCTGCTCTGTTGACCAGGACCTCCACTTCATTCCACCTTAAATATCCCAGGAAAGAGAAAAATGGATAAAGAAGTTGTGGTCCTTATGTACATTGGAATATCACTCAGCCAGGAAATCAATGTCGTAAGGTTAGTAGCAGCATGATGAGTGGATTTAGGTACGACGATTCTAAGTGAAATAAGTCACACAGAAAAGGACACTTCTCATAAGGTATCACTGATAGAGGGAATGTAAAAACCGTTACACTTGAACTGAATTACAAAACAGAACAGAGTCACACATGCAGAAAACACACTATGGCTGCTTAACGGGAAAGGTGAGGTGGGGTGATACATAAAACAAGGGTATCAAATTAGCTCAGATACCGTTCCATAAACCCAATATGTAATAGACAAGACCTACTCCTTGCTCAGAGAACTGGACTCAACACGCCCTATTCACCGCACAAGAATATATCTGACTAATAATAATCGTAAAACCTATGTATTGATATCTCTCTGTTAGTGTGTCAAGTGGGTGTAAAGCGGCATAAACACAGCAGTGAAAAGCAGCTAAACCCCATTATAAAAATAAATTACTTTGAAACACCCATGAAACAAAGACAGTGAAAGAGAGAGAAATTCTTACACAATGCGTTCAGGGGCTGTGATGCAACCTGGATTGACCATATCTAGACGCACAGCTGGATGAGACATAAGGGTGGACACTCTTGGGGCTGAGAGGTTTGGTGAGGTAGGGTGAGCAAACGCAGACCCTTTAAAGGAATACTGCGTGGTACCCATCGCATGGGTCCCAAATCTCCAGGTTCAAGGGCATCTTCCTACATCAAAAACATGCATGAGAAACCCAGAAGATGGTACACCGTGTGATGGGGAAAGGTTTCTAAAACGCACCTCATTTCTCAACTCCTTGTGCCCGGGTTCGCCATTCCAGCCGCTTTACTAGCAAGCTCCCTACTTGGAGCATCAGCACCTTTAACCTCCTGTTCCATGCAGGTTGCAATTTGTCCTGAGGATAAACGGGAAGACGTGGAACCAACGAGAGACTAGCTCTTGGTGTTGGGACAGGCACAGGTCACTCTATTTTCCCATCAGAAAGAAGAATTAACCACAGGCTCAGCCTGCCCCCCGGAACCAGAACAGGGCCTGAAGCCATTCTGCGATTTTGCGGCCAGCTCCCATTAAAACGAGTTGTAAAATGGAGGTTCAGGGCACTGCAATTCACAAACCTGCAGAGTTATTAATGATAACTGTCGTCCACAAATATATTGAGGGAAGGCAAAGAAGAGGATTTGAAATCAAGGCAGAATTGCAGGAAACAGATTTCAGGAGGTAGATTCGAATCGCCTTTAAAGCACATGAAAAGCGGCAAAACGTTGACAATGATGCCCTTGGCCAAAAAGGGCGTATGCGTTTTTTCCTGAATATATTCAGGAAAAAACGCTTACGCCCTTTTTGGCCAACCAAGCCACCTGGAAAGGCAAATCAGCGCTACAAAGAAGTCTCGCTTCCCATCGGTCAAAAGGGCCATGCTGAAAAAAGTGTCAAAACCAGAAATGCAGGACAGGCCATGGAGAAATGGGAGCCTTGCTACACTAATGGGCGGGATGTAAATTGCCAAGAGCCACTCCGGAGAAGTGTCCGGTGAGTCCTGAAACATCTGAAAAACACAGCTTAGAGAGCATAGGGCACTTCCACTCATGGGGGTATAAATTGGGAAAACTAAAAATCAGCAAGACACAAGCACCCCAAAGTTTAGGGCTGCTCTGTTGACCAGGACCTCCACTTCATTCCACCTTAAATATCCCAGGAAAGAGAAAAATGGATAAAGAAGTTGTGGTCCTTATGTACAATGAAATATCACTCAGCCAGGAAATCAATGTCGTAAGGTTAGTAGCAGCATGATGAGTGGATTTAGGTACGACGATTCTAAGTGAAATAAGTCACACAGAAAAGGACACTTCTCATAAGGTATCACTGATAGAGGGAATGTAAAAACCGTTACACTTGAACTGAATTACAAAACAGAACAGAGTCACACATGCAGAAAACACACTATGGCTGCTTAACGGGAAAGGTGAGGTGGGGTGATACATAAAACAAGGGTATCAAATTAGCTCAGATACCGTTCCATAAACCCAATATGTAATAGACAAGACCTACTCCTTGCTCAGAGAACTGGACTCAACACGCCCTATTCACCGCACAAGAATATATCTGACTAATAATAATCGTAAAACCTATGTATTGATATCTCTCTGTTAGTGTGTCAAGTGGGTGTAAAGCGGCATAAACACAGCAGTGAAAAGCAGCTAAACCCCATTATAAAAATAAATTACTTTGAAACACCCATGAAACAAAGACAGTGAAAGAGAGAGAAATTCTTACACAATGCGTTCAGGGGCTGTGATGCAACCTGGATTGACCATATCTAGACGCACAGCTGGATGAGACATAAGGGTGGACACTCTTGGGGCTGAGAGGTTTGGTGAGGTTGGGTGAGCAAACGCAGACCCTTTAAAGGAATACTGCGTGGTACCCATCGCATGGGTCCCAAATCTCCAGGTTCAAGGGCATCTTCCTACATCAAAAACATGCATGAGAAACCCAGAAGATGGTACACCGTGTGATGGGGAAAGGTTTCTAAAACGCACCTCATTTCTCATCTCCTTGTGCCCGGGTTCGCCATTCCAGCCGCTTTACTAGCAAGCTCCCTACTTGGAGCATCAGCACCTTTAACCTCCTGTTCCATACAGGTTGCAATTTGTCCTGAGGATAAACGGGAAGACGTGGAACCAACGAGAGACTAGCTCTTGGTGTTGGGACAGGCACAGGTCACTCTATTTTCCCATCAGAAAGAAGAATTAACCACAGGCTCAGCCTGCGCCCCGGAACCAGAACAGGGCCTGAAGCCATTCTGCGATTTTGTGGCCAGCTCCCATAAAAACGAGTTGTAAAATGGAGGTTCAGGGCACTGCAATTCACAAACCTGCAGAGTTATAAATGATAACTGTCGTCCACAAATATATTGAGGGAAGGCAAAGAAGAGGATTTGAAATCAAGGCAGAATTGCAGGAAACAGATTTCAGGAGGTAGATTCGAATCGCCTTTAAAGCACATGAAAAGCGGCAAAACGTTGACAATGATGCCCTTGGCCAAAAAGGGCGTATGCGTTTTTTCCTGAATATATTCAGGAAAAAACGCATACGCCCTTTTTGGCCAACCAAGCAACCTGGAAAGGCAAATCAGCGCTACAAAGAAGTCTCGCTTCCCATCGGTCAAAAGGGCCATGCTGAAAAAAGTGTCAAAACCAGAAATGCAGGACAGGCCATGGAGAAATGGGAGCCTTGCTACACTGATGGGCGGGATGTAAATTGCCAAGAGCCACTCTGGAGAAGTGTCCGGTGAGTCCTGAAACATCTGAAAAACACAGCTTAGAGAGCATAGGGCACTTCCACTCATGGGGGTATAAATTGGGAAAATTAAAAATCAGCAAGACACAAGCACCCCAAAGTTTAGGGCTGCTCTGTTGACCAGGACCTCCACTTCATTCCACCTTAAATATCCCAGGAAAGAGAAAAATGGATAAAGAAGTTGTGGTCCTTATGTACATTGGAATATCACTCAGCCAGGAAATCAATGTCGTAAGGTTAGTAGCAGCATGATGAGTGGATTTAGGTACGACGATTCTAAGTGAAATAAGTCACACAGAAAAGGACACTTCTCATAAGGTATCACTGATAGAGGGAATGTAAAAACCGTTACACTTGAACTGAATTACAAAACAGAACAGAGTCACACATGCAGAAAACACACTATGGCTGCTTAACGGGAAAGGTGAGGTGGGGTGATACATAAAACAAGGGTATCAAATTAGCTCAGATACCGTTCCATAAACCCAAT
The DNA here is from genome assembly GCF_965194805.1 of Balaenoptera borealis. NCBI lineage: Eukaryota > Metazoa > Chordata > Mammalia > Artiodactyla > Balaenopteridae > Balaenoptera > Balaenoptera borealis. Next base: position 620,619 of record NW_028123877.1, read on the forward strand.
ATGTAATAGACAAGACCTACTCCTTGCTCAGAGAACTGGACTCAACACGCCCTATTCACCGCACAAGAATATATCTGACTAATAATAATCGTAAAACCTATGTATTGATATCTCTCTGTTAGTGTGTCAAGTGGGTGTAAAGCGGCATAAACACAGCAGTGAAAAGCAGCTAAACCCCATTATAAAAATAAATTACTTTGAAACACCCATGAAACAAAGACAGTGAAAGAGAGAGAAATTCTTACACAATGCGTTCAGGGGCTGTGATGCAACCTGGATTGACCATATCTAGACGCACAGCTGGATGAGACATAAGGGTGGACACTCTTGGGGCTGAGAGGTTTGGTGAGGTAGGGTGAGCAAACGCAGACCCTTTAAAGGAATACTGCGTGGTACCCATCGCATGGGTCCCAAATCTCCAGGTTCAAGGGCATCTTCCTACATCAAAAACATGCATGAGAAACCCAGAAGATGGTACACCGTGTGATGGGGAAAGGTTTCTAAAACGCACCTCATTTCTCAACTCCTTGTGCCCGGGTTCGCCATTCCAGCCGCTTTACTAGCAAGCTCCCTACTTGGAGCATCAGCACCTTTAACCTCCTGTTCCATGCAGGTTGCAATTTGTCCTGAGGATAAACGGGAAGACGTGGAACCAACGAGAGACTAGCTCTTGGTGTTGGGACAGGCACAGGTCACTCTATTTTCCCATCAGAAAGAAGAATTAACCACAGGCTCAGCCTGCCCCCCGGAACCAGAACAGGGCCTGAAGCCATTCTGCGATTTTGCGGCCAGCTCCCATTAAAACGAGTTGTAAAATGGAGGTTCAGGGCACTGCAATTCACAAACCTGCAGAGTTATTAATGATAACTGTCGTCCACAAATATATTGAGGGAAGGCAAAGAAGAGGATTTGAAATCAAGGCAGAATTGCAGGAAACAGATTTCAGGAGGTAGATTCGAATCGCCTTTAAAGCACATGAAAAGCGGCAAAACGTTGACAATGATGCCCTTGGCCAAAAAGGGCGTATGCGTTTTTTCCTGAATATATTCAGGAAAAAACGCTTACGCCCTTTTTGGCCAACCAAGCCACCTGGAAAGGCAAATCAGCGCTACAAAGAAGTCTCGCTTCCCATCGGTCAAAAGGGCCATGCTGAAAAAAGTGTCAAAACCAGAAATGCAGGACAGGCCATGGAGAAATGGGAGCCTTGCTACACTAATGGGCGGGATGTAAATTGCCAAGAGCCACTCCGGAGAAGTGTCCGGTGAGTCCTGAAACATCTGAAAAACACAGCTTAGAGAGCATAGGGCACTTCCACTCATGGGGGTATAAATTGGGAAAATTAAAAATCAGCAAGACACAAGCACCCCAAAGTTTAGGGCTGCTCTGTTGACCAGGACCTCCACTTCATTCCACCTTAAATATCCCAGGAAAGAGAAAAATGGATAAAGAAGTTGTGGTCCTTATGTACATTGGAATATCACTCAGCCAGGAAATCAATGTCGTAAGGTTAGTAGCAGCATGATGAGTGGATTTAGGTACGACGATTCTAAGTGAAATAAGTCACACAGAAAAGGACACTTCTCATAAGGTATCACTGATAGAGGGAATGTAAAAACCGTTACACTTGAACTGAATTACAAAACAGAACAGAGTCACACATGCAGAAAACACACTATGGCTGCTTAACGGGAAAGGTGAGGTGGGGTGATACATAAAACAAGGGTATCAAATTAGCTCAGATACCGTTCCATAAACCCAATATGTAATAGACAAGACCTACTCCTTGCTCAGAGAACTGGACTCAACACGCCCTATTCACCACACAAGAATATATCTGACTAATAATAATCGTAAAACCTATGTATTGATATCTCTCTGTTAGTGTGTCAAGTGGGTGTAAAGCGGCATAAAGACAGCAGTGAAAAGCAGCTAAACCCCATTATAAAAATAAATTACTTTGAAACACCCATGAAACAAAGACAGTGAAAGAGAGAGAAATTCTTACACAATGCGTTCAGGGGCTGTGATGCAACCTGGATTGACCAAATGTAGACGCACAGCTGGATGAGACATAAGGGTGGACACTCTTGGGGCTGAGAGGTTTGGTGAGGTTGGGTGAGCAAACGCAGACCCTTTAAAGGAATACTGCGTGGTACCCATCGCATGGGTCCCAAATCTCCAGGTTCAAGGGCATCTTCCTACATCAAAAACATGCATGAGAAACCCAGAAGATGGTACACCGTGTGATGGGGAAAGGTTTCTAAAACGCACCTCATTTCTCATCTCCTTGTGCCCGGGTTCGCCATTCCAGCCGCTTTACTAGCAAGCTCCCTACTTGGAGCATCAGCACCTTTAACCTCCTGTTCCATGCAGGTGGCAATTTGTCCTGAGGATAAACGGGAAGACGTGGAACCAACGAGAGACTAGCTCTTGGTGTTGGGACAGGCACAGGTCACTCTATTTTCCCATCAGAAAGAAGAATTAACCACAGGCTCAGCCTGCCCCCCGGAACCAGAACAGGGCCTGAAGCCATTCTGCGATTTTGCGGCCAGCTCCCATAAAAACGAGTTGTAAAATGGAGGTTCAGGGCACTGCAATTCACAAACCTGCAGAGTTATAAATGATAACTCTCGTCCACAAATATATTGAGGGAAGGCAAAGAAGAGGATTTGAAATCAAGGCAGAATTGCAGGAAACAGATTTCAGGAGGTAGATACGAATCGCCTTTAAAGCACATGAAAAGCGGCAAAACGTTGACAATGATGCCCTTGGCCAAAAAGGGCGTATGCGTTTTTTCCTGAATATATTCAGGAAAAAACGCATACGCCCTTTTTGGCCAACCAAGCCACCTGGAAAGGCAAATCAGCGCTACAAAGAAGTCTCGCTTCCCATCGGTCAAAAGGGCCATGCTGAAAAAAGTGTCAAAACCAGAAATGCAGGACAGGCCATGGAGAAATGGGAGCCTTGCTACACTGATGGGCGGGATGTAAATTGCCAAGAGCCACTCTGGAGAAGTGTCCGGTGAGTCCTGAAACATCTGAAAAACACAGCTTAGAGAGCATAGGGCACTTCCACTCATGGGGGTATAAATTGGGAAAATTAAAAATCAGCAAGACACAAGCACCCCAAAGTTTAGGGCTGCTCTGTTGACCAGGACCTCCACTTCATTCCACCTTAAATATTCCAGGAAAGAGAAAAATGGATAAAGAAGTTGTGGTCCTTATGTACATTGGAATATCACTCAGCCAGGAAATCAATGTCGTAAGGTTAGTAGCAGCATGATGAGTGGATTTAGGTACGACGATTCTAAGTGAAATAAGTCACACAGAAAAGGACACTTCTCATAAGGTATCACTGATAGAGGGAATGTAAAAACCGTTACACTTGAACTGAATTACAAAACAGAACAGAGTCACACATGCAGAAAACACACTATGGCTGCTTAACGGGAAAGGTGAGGTGGGGTGATACATAAAACAAGGGTATCAAATTAGCTCAGATACCGTTCCATAAACCCAATATGTAATAGACAAGACCTACTCCTGGCTCAGAGAACTGGACTCAACACGCCCTATTCACCGCACAAGAATATATCTGACTAATAATAATCGTAAAACCTATGTATTGATATCTCTCTGTTAGTGTGTCAAGTGGGTGTAAAGCGGCATAAAGACAGCAGTGAAAAGCAGCTAAACCCCATTATAAAAATAAATTACTTTGAAACACCCATGAAACAAAGACAGTGAAAGAGAGAGAAATTCTTACACAATGCGTTCAGGGGCTGTGATGCAACCTGGATTGACCATATCTAGACCCACAGCTGGATGAGACATAAGGGTGGACACTCTTGGGGCTGAGAGGTTTGGTGAGGTTGGGTGAGCAAACGCAGACCCTTTAAAGGAATACTGCGTGGTACTCATCGCATGGGTCCCAAATCTCCGGGTTCAAGCGCATCTTCCTACATCAAAAACATGCATGAGAAACCCAGAAGATGGTACACCGTGTGATGGGGAAAGGTTTCTAAAACGCACCTCATTTCTCATCTCCTTGTGCCCGCATTCGCCATTCCAGCCGCTTTACTAGCAAGCTCCCTACTTGGAGCATCAGCACCTTTAACCTCCTGTTCCATACAGGTTGCAATTTGTCCTGAGGATAAACGGGAAGACGTGGAACCAAAGAGAGACTAGCTCTTGGTGTTGGGACAGGCACAGGTCACTCTATTTTCCCATCAGAAAGAAGAATTAACCACAGGCTCAGCCTGCCCCCCGGAACCAGAACAGGGCCTGAAGCCATTCTGCGATTTTGCGGCCAGCTCCCATAAAAACGAGTTGTAAAATGGAGGTTCAGGGCACTGCAATTCACAAACCTGCAGAGTTATTAATGATAACTCTCGTCCACAAATATATTGAGGGAAGGCAAAGAAGAGGATTTGAAATCAAGGCAGAATTGCAGGAAACAGATTTCAGGAGGTAGATTCGAATCGCCTTTAAAGCACATGAAAAGCGGCAAAACGTTGACAATGATGACCTTGGCCAAAAAGGGCGTATGCGTTTTTTCCTGAATATATTCAGGAAAAAACGCTTACGCCCTTTTTGGCCAACCAAGCCACCTGGAAAGGCAAATCAGCGCTACAAAGAAGTCTCGCTTCCCATCGGTCAAAAGGGCCATGCTGAAAAAAGTGTCAAAACCAGAAATGCAGGACAGGCCATGGAGAAATGGGAGCCTTGCTACACTGATGGGCGGGATGTAAATTGCCAAGAGCCACTCCGGAGAAGTGTCCGGTGAGTCCTGAAACATCTGAAAAACACAGCTTAGAGAGCATAGGGCACTTCCACTCATGGGGGTATAAATTGGGAAAATTAAAAATCAGCAAGACACAAGCACCCCAAAGTTTAGGGCTGCTCTGTTGACCAGGACCTCCACTTCATTCCACCTTAAATATCCCAGGAAAGAGAAAAATGGATAAAGAAGTTGTGGTCCTTATGTACATTGGAATATCACTCAGCCAGGAAATCAATGTCGTAAGGTTAGTAGCAGCATGATGAGTGGATTTAGGTACGACGATTCTAAGTGAAATAAGTCACACAGAAAAGGACACTTCTCATAAGGTATCACTGATAGAGGGAATGTAAAAACCGTTACACTTGAACTGAATTACAAAACAGAACAGAGTCACACATGCAGAAAACACACTATGGCTGCTTAACGGGAAAGGTGAGGTGGGGTGATACATAAAACAAGGGTATCAAATTAGCTCAGATACCGTTCCATAAACCCAATATGTAATAGACAAGACCTACTCCTTGCTCAGAGAACTGGACTCAACACGCCCTATTCACCACACAAGAATATATCTGACTAATAATAATCGTAAAACCTATGTATTGATATCTCTCTGTTAGTGTGTCAAGTGGGTGTAAAGCGGCATAAAGACAGCAGTGAAAAGCAGCTAAACCCCATTATAAAAATAAATTACTTTGAAACACCCATGAAACAAAGACAGTGAAAGAGAGAGAAATTCTTACACAATGCGTTCAGGGGCTGTGATGCAACCTGGATTGACCATATCTAGACGCACAGCTGGATGAGACATAAGGGTGGACACTCTTGGGGCTGAGAGGTTTGGTGAGGTTGGGTGAGCAAACGCAGACCCTTTAAAGGAATACTGCGTGGTACCCATCGCATGGGTCCCAAATCTCCGGGTTCAAGGGCATCTTCCTACATCAAAAACATGCATGAGAAACCCAGAAGATGGTACACCGTGTGATGGGGAAAGGTTTCTAAAACGCACCTCATTTCTCATCTCCTTGTGCCCGGGTTCGCCATTCCAGCCGCTTTACTAGCAAGCTCCCTACTTGGAGCATCAGCACCTTTAACCTCCTGTTCCGTACAGGTTGCAATTTGTCCTGAGGATAAACGGGAAGACGTGGAACCAACGAGAGACTAGCTCTTGGTGTTGGGACAGGCACAGGTCACTCTATTTTCCCATCAGAAAGAAGAATTAACCACAGGCTCAGCCTGCCCCCCGGAACCAGAACAGGGCCTGAAGCCATTCTGCGATTTTGCGGCCAGCTCCCATAAAAACGAGTTGTAAAATGGAGGTTCAGGGCACTGCAATTCACAAACCTGCAGAGTTATAAATGATAACTCCCGTCCACAAATATATTGAGGGAAGGCAAAGAAGAGGATTTGAAATCAAGGCAGAATTGCAGGAAACAGATTTCAGGAGGTAGATACGAATCGCCTTTAAAGCACATGAAAAGCGGCAAAACGTTGACAATGATGCCCTTGGCCAAAAAGGGCGTATGCGTTTTTTCCTGAATATATTCAGGAAAAAACGCATACGCCCTTTTTGGCCAACCAAGCCACCTGGAAAGGCAAATCAGCGCTACAAAGAAGTCTCGCTTCCCATCGGTCAAAAGGGCCATGCTGAAAAAAGTGTCAAAACCAGAAATGCAGGACAGGCCATGGAGAAATGGGAGCCTTGCTACACTGATGGGCGGGATGTAAATTGCCAAGAGCCACTCCGGAGAAGTGTCCGGTGAGTCCTGAAACATCTGAAAAACACAGCTTAGAGAGCATAGGGCACTTCCACTCATGGGGGTATAAATTGGGAAAATTAAAAATCAGCAAGACACAAGCACCCCAAAGTTTAGGGCTGCTCTGTTGACCAGGACCTCCACTTCATTCCACCTTAAATATCCCAGGAAAGAGAAAAATGGATAAAGGTGTTGTGGTCCTTATGTACAATGGAATACCACTCAGCCATGAAATCAATGTCGTAAGGTTAGTAGCAGCATGATGAGTGGATTTAGGTACGACGATTCTAAGTGAAATAAGTCACACAGAAAAGGACACTTCTCATAAGGTATCACTGATAGAGGGAATGTAAAAACCGTTACACTTGAACTGAATTACAAAACAGAACAGAGTCACACATGCAGAAAACACACTATGGCTGCTTAACGGGAAAGGTGAGGTGGGGTGATACATAAAACAAGGGTATCAAATTAGCTCAGATACCGTTCCATTAACCCAATATGTAATAGACAAGACCTACTCCTTGCTCAGAGAACTGGACTCAACACGCCCTATTCACCGCACAAGAATATATCTGACTAATAATAATCGTAAAACCTATGTATTGATATCTCTCTGTTAGTGTGTCAAGTGGGTGTAAAGCGGCATAAACACAGCAGTGAAAAGCAGCTAAACCCCATTATAAAAATAAATTACTTTGAAACACCCATGAAACAAAGACAGTGAAAGAGAGAGAAATTCTTACACAATGCGTTCAGGGGCTGTGATGCAACCTGGATTGACCATATCTAGACGCACAGCTGGATGAGACATAAGGGTGGACACTCTTGGGGCTGAGAGGTTTGGTGAGGTTGGGTGAGCAAACGCAGACCCTTTAAAGGAATACTGCGTGGTACCCATCGCATGGGTCCCAAATCTCCAGGTTCAAGGGCATCTTTCTACATCAAAAACATGCATGAGAAACCCAGAAGATGGTACACCGTGTGATGGGGAAAGGTTTCTAAAACGCACCTCATTTCTCATCTCCTTGTGCCCGGGTTCGCCATTCCAGCCGCTTTACTAGCAAGCTCCCTACTTGGAGCATCAGCACCTTTAACCTCCTGTTCCATGCAGGTTGCAATTTGTCCTGAGGATAAACGGGAAGACGTGGAACCAACGAGAGACTAGCTCTTGGTGTTGGGACAGGCACAGGTCACTCTATTTTCCCATCAGAAAGAAGAATTAACCACAGGCTCAGCCTGCCCCCCGGAACCAGAACAGGGCCTGAAGCCATTCTGCGATTTTGCAGCCAGCTCCCATAAAAACGAGTTGTAAAATGGAGGTTCAGGGCACTGCAATTCACAAACCTGCAGAGTTATAAATGATAACTCCCGTCCACAAATATATTGAGGGAAGGCAAAGAAGAGGATTTGAAATCAAGGCAGAATTGCAGGAAACAGATTTCAGGAGGTAGATACGAATTGCCTTTAAAGCACATGAAAAGCGGCAAAACGTTGACAATGATGCCCTTGGCCAAAAAGGGCGTATGCGTTTTTTCCTGAATATATTCAGGAAAAAACGCATACGCCCTTTTTGGCCAACCAAGCCACCTGGAAAGGCAAATCAGCGCTACAAAGAAGTCTCGCTTCCCATCGGTCAAAAGGGCCATGCTGAAAAAAGTGTCAAAACCAGAAATGCAGGACAGGCCATGGAGAAATGGGAGCCTTGCTACACTGATGGGCGGGATGTAAATTGCCAAGAGCCACTCCGGAGAAGTGTCCGGTGAGTCCTGAAACATCTGAAAAACACAGCTTAGAGAGCATAGGGCACTTCCACTCATGGGGGTATAAATTGGGAAAATTAAAAATCAGCAAGACACAAGCACCCCAAAGTTTAGGGCTGCTCTGTTGACCAGGACCTCCACTTCATTCCACCTTAAATATCCCAGGAAAGAGAAAAATGGATAAAGAAGTTGTGGTCCTTATGTACAATGGAATACCACTCAGCCATGAAATCAATGTCGTAAGGTTAGTAGCAGCATGATGAGTGGATTTAGGTACGACGATTCTAAGTGAAATAAGTCACACAGAAAAGGACACTTCTCATAAGGTATCACTGATAGAGGGAATGTAAAAACCGTTACACTTGAACTGAATTACAAAACAGAACAGAGTCACACATGCAGAAAACACACTATGGCTGCTTAACGGGAAAGGTGAGGTGGGGTGATACATAAAACAAGGGTATCAAATTAGCTCAGATACCATTCCATAAACCCAATATGTAATAGACAAGACCTACTCCTTGCTCAGAGAACTGGACTCAACACGCCCTATTCACCGCACAAGAATATATCTGACTAATAATAATCGTAAAACCTATGTATTGATATCTCTCTGTTAGTGTGTCAAGTGGGTGTAAAGCGGCATAAACACAGCAGTGAAAAGCAGCTAAACCCCATTATAAAAATAAATTACTTTGAAACACCCATGAAACAAAGACAGTGAAAGAGAGAGAAATTCTTACACAATGCGTTCAGGAGCTGTGATGCAACCTGGATTGACCATATCTAGACGCACAGCTGGATGAGACATAAGGGTGGACACTCTTGGGGCTGAGAGGTTTGGTGAGGTTGGGTGAGCAAACGCAGACCCTTTAAAGGAATACTGCGTGGTACCCATCGCATGGGTCCCAAATCTCCACGTTCAAGGGCATCTTCCTACATCAAAAACATGCATGAGAAACCCAGAAGATGGTACACCGTGTGATGGGGAAAGGTTTCTAAAACGCACCTCATTTCTCATCTCCTTGTGCCCGGGTTCGCCATTCCAGCCGCTTTACTAGCAAGCTCCCTACTTGGAGCATCAGCACCTTTAACCTCCTGTTCCATACAGGTTGCAATTTGTCCTGAGGATAAACGGGAAGACGTGGAACCAACGAGAGACTAGCTCTTGGTGTTGGGACAGGCACAGGTCACTCTATTTTCCCATCAGAAAGAAGAATTAACCACAGGCTCAGCCTGCCCCCCGGAACCAGAACAGGGCCTGAAGCCATTCTGCGATTTTGCGGCCAGCTCCCATAAAAACGAGTTGTAAAATGGAGGTTCAGGGCACTGCAATTCACAAACCTGCAGAGTTATTAATGATAACTCTCGTCCACAAATATATTGAGGGAAGGCAAAGAATAGGATTTGAAATCAAGGCAGAATTGCAGGAAACAGATTTCAGGAGGTAGATACGAATCGCCTTTAAAGCACATGAAAAGCGGCAAAACGTTGACAATGATGCCCTTGGCCAAAAAGGGCGTATGCGTTTTTTCCTGAATATATTCAGGAAAAATCGCATACGCCCTTTTTGGCCAACCAAGCAACCTGGAAAGGCAAATCAGCGCTACAAAGAAGTCTCGCTTCCCATCGGTCAAAAGGGCCATGCTGAAAAAAGTGTCAAAACCAGAAATGCAGGACAGGCCATGGAGAAATGGGAGCCTTGCTACACTGATGGGCGGGATGTAAATTGCGAAGAGCCACTCCGGAGAAGTGTCCGGTGAGTCCTGAAACATCTGAAAAACACAGCTTAGAGAGCATAGGGCACTTCCACTCATGGGGGTATAAATTGGGAAAATTAAAAATCAGCAAGACACAAGCACCCCAAAGTTTAGGGCTGCTCTGTTGACCAGGACCTCCACTTCATTCCACCTTAAATATCCCAGGAAAGAGAAAAATGGATAAAGAAGTTGTGGTCCTTATGTACAATGGAATACCACTCAGCCATGAAATCAATGCCGTAAGGCTAGTAGCAGCATGATGAGTGGATTTAGGTACGACGATTCTAAGTGAAATAAGTCACACAGAAAAGGACACTTCTCCTAAGGTATCACTGATAGAGGGAATGTAAAAAGCGTTACACTTGAACTGAATTACAAAACAGAACAGAGTCACACATGCAGAAAACACACTATGGCTGCTTAACGGGAAAGGTGAGGTGGGGTGATACATAAAACAAGGGTATCAAATTAGCTCAGATACCGTTCCATAAACCCAATATGTAATAGACAAGACCTACTCCTTGCTCAGAGAACTGGACTCAACACGCCCTATTCACCGCACAAGAATATATCTGACTAATAATAATCGTAAAACCTATGTATTGATATCTCTCTGTTAGTGTGTCAAGTGGGTGTAAAGCGGCATAAACACAGCAGTGAAAAGCAGCTAAACCCCATTATAAAAATAAATTACTTTGAAACACCCATGAAACAAAGACAGTGAAAGAGAGAGAAATTCTTACACAATGCGTTCAGGAGCTGTGATGCAACCTGGATTGACCATATCTAGACGCACAGCTGGATGAGACATAAGGGTGGACACTCTTGGGGCTGAGAGGTTTGGTGAGGTTGGGTGAGCAAACGCAGACCCTTTAAAGGAATACTGCGTGGTACCCATCGCATGGGTCCCAAATCTCCAGGTTCAAGGGCATCTTCCTACATCAAAAACATGCATGAGAAACCCAGAAGATGGTACACCGTGTGATGGGGAAAGGTTTCTGAAACGCACCTCATTTCTCATCTCCTTGTGCCCGGGTTCGCCATTCCAGCCGCTTTACTAGCAAGCTCCCTACTTGGAGCATCAGCACCTTTAACCTCCTGTTCCATACAGGTTGCAATTTGTCCTGAGGATAAACGGGAAGACGTGGAACCAACGAGAGACTAGCTCTTGGTGTTGGGACAGGCACAGGTCACTCTATTTTCCCATCAGAAAGAAGAATTAACCACAGGCTCAGCCTGCCCCCCGGAACCAGAACAGGGCCTGAAGCCATTCTGCGATTTTGCGGCCAGCTCCCATAAAAACGAGTTGTAAAATGGAGGTTCAGGGCACTGCAATTCACAAACCTGCAGAGTTATTAATGATAACTCTCGTCCACAAATATATTGAGGGAAGGCAAAGAAGAGGATTTGAAATCAAGGCAGAATTGCAGGAAACAGATTTCAGGAGGTAGATTCGAATCGCCTTTAAAGCACATGAAAAGCGGCAAAACGCTGACAATGATGACCTTGGCCAAAAAGGGCGTATGCGTTTTTTCCTGAATATATTCAGGAAAAAACGCTTACGCCCTTTTTGGCCAACCAAGCCACCTGGAAAGGCAAATCAGCGCTACAAAGAAGTCTCGCTTCCCATCGGTCAAAAGGGCCATGCTGAAAAAAGTGTCAAAACCAGAAATGCAGGACAGGCCATGGAGAAATGGGAGCCTTGCTACACTGATGGGCGGGATGTAAATTGCCAAGAGCCACTCCGGAGAAGTGTCCGGTGAGTCCTGAAACATCTGAAAAACACAGCTTAGAGAGCATAGGGCACTTCCACTCATGGGGGTATAAATTGGGAAAATTAAAAATCAGCAAGACACAAGCACCCCAAAGTTTAGGGCTGCTCTGTTGACCAGGACCTCCACTTCATTCCACCTTAAATATCCCAGGAAAGAGAAAAATGGATAAAGAAGTTGTGGTCCTTATGTACATTGGAATATCACTCAGCCAGGAAATCAATGTCGTAAGGTTAGTAGCAGCATGATGAGTGGATTTAGGTACGACGATTCTAAGTGAAATAAGTCACACAGAAAAGGACACTTCTCATAAGGTATCACTGATAGAGGGAATGTAAAAACCGTTACACTTGAACTGAATTACAAAACAGAACAGAGTCACACATGCAGAAAACACACTATGGCTGCTTAACGGGAAAGGTGAGGTGGGGTGATACATAAAACAAGGGTATCAAATTAGCTCAGATACCGTTCCATAAACCCAATATGTAATAGACAAGACCTACTCCTTGCTCAGAGAACTGGACTCAACACGCCCTATTCACCGCACAAGAATATATCTGACTAATAATAATCGTAAAACCTATGTATTGATATCTCTCTGTTAGTGTGTCAAGTGGGTGTAAAGCGGCATAAACACAGCAGTGAAAAGCAGCTAAACCCCATTATAAAAATAAATTACGTTGAAACACCCATGAAACAAAGACAGTGAAAGAGAGAGAAATTCTTACACAATGCGTTCAGGGGCTGTGATGCAACCTGGATTGACCATATCTAGACGCACAGCTGGATGAGACATAAGGGTGGACACTCTTGGGGCTGAGAGGTTTGGTGAGGTTGGGTGAGCAAACGCAGACCCTTTAAAGGAATACTGCGTGGTACCCATCGCATGGGTCCCAAATCTCCGGGTTCAAGGGCATCTTCCTACATCAAAAACATGCATGAGAAACCCAGAAGATGGTACACCGTGTGATGGGGAAAGGTTTCTAAAACGCACCTCATTTCTCATCTCCTTGTGCCCGGGTTCGCCATTCCAGCCGCTTTACTAGCAAGCTCCCTACTTGGAGCATCAGCACCTTTAACCTCGTGTTCCGTACAGGTTGCAATTTGTCCTGAGGATAAACGGGAAGACGTGGAACCAACGAGAGACTAGCTCTTGGTGTTGGGACAGGCACAGGTCACTCTATTTTCCCATCAGAAAGAAGAATTAACCACAGGCTCAGCCTGACCCCCGGAACCAGAACAGGGCCTGAAGCCATTCTGCGATTTTGCGGCCAGCTCCCATAAAAACGAGTTGTAAAATGGAGGTTCAGGGCACTGCAATTCACAAACCTGCAGAGTTATAAATGATAACTCCCGTCCACAAATATATTGAGGGAAGGCAAAGAAGAGGATTTGAAATCAAGGCAGAATTGCAGGAAACAGATTTCAGGAGGTAGATACGAATCGCCTTTAAAGCACATGAAAAGCGGCAAAACGTTGACAATGATGCCCTTGGCCAAAAAGGGCGTATGCGTTTTTTCCTGAATATATTCAGGAAAAAACGCATACGCCCTTTTTGGCCAACCAAGCCACCTGGAAAGGCAAATCAGCGCTACAAAGAAGTCTCGCTTCCCATCGGTCAAAAGGGCCATGCTGAAAAAAGTGTCAAAACCAGAAATGCAGGACAGGCCATGGAGAAATGGGAGCCTTGCTACACTGATGGGCGGGATGTAAATTGCCAAGAGCCACTCCGGAGAAGTGTCCGGTGAGTCCTGAAACATCTGAAAAACACAGCTTAGAGAGCATAGGGCACTTCCACTCATGGGGGTATAAATTGGGAAAATTAAAAATCAGCAAGACACAAGCACCCCAAAGTTTAGGGCTGCTCTGTTGACCAGGACCTCCACTTCATTCCACCTTCAATATCCCAGGAAAGAGAAAAATGGATAAAGAAGTTGTGGTCCTTATGTACAATGGAATATCACTCAGCCATGAAATCAATGTCGTAAGGTTAGTAGCAGCATGATGAGTGGATTTAGGTACGACGATTCTAAGTGAAATAAGTCACACAGAAAAGGACACTTCTCATAAGGTATCACTGATAGAGGGAATGTAAAAACCGTTACACTTGAACTGAATTACAAAACAGAACAGAGTCACACATGCAGAAAACACACTATGGCTGCTTAACGGGAAAGGTGAGGTGGGGTGATACATAAAACAAGGGTATCAAATTAGCTCAGATACCGTTCCATAAACCCAATATGTAATAGACAAGACCTACTCCTTGCTCAGAGAACTGGACTCAACACGCCCTATTCACCGCACAAGAATATATCTGACTAATAATAATCGTAAAACCTATGTATTGATATCTCTCTGTTAGTGTGTCAAGTGGGTGTAAAGCGGCATAAACACAGCAGTGAAAAGCAGCTAAACCCCATTATAAAAATAAATTACTTTGAAACACCCATGAAACAAAGACAGTGAAAGAGAGAGAAATTCTTACACAATGCGTTCAGGAGCTGTGATGCAACCTGGATTGACCATATCTAGACGCACAGCTGGATGAGACATAAGGGTGGACACTCTTGGGGCTGAGAGGTTTGGTGAGGTTGGGTGAGCAAACGCAGACCCTTTAAAGGAATACTGCGTGGTACCCATCGCATGGGTCCCAAATCTCCAGGTTCAAGGGCATCTTCCTACATCAAAAACATGCATGAGAAACCCAGAAGATGGTACACCGTGTGATGGGGAAAGGTTTCTGAAACGCACCTCATTTCTCATCTCCTTGTGCCCGGGTTCGCCATTCCAGCCGCTTTACTAGCAAGCTCCCTACTTGGAGCATCAGCACCTTTAACCTCCTGTTCCATACAGGTTGCAATTTGTCCTGAGGATAAACGGGAAGACGTGGAACCAACGAGAGACTAGCTCTTGGTGTTGGGACAGGCACAGGTCACTCTATTTTCCCATCAGAAAGAAGAATTAACCACAGGCTCAGCCTGCCCCCCGGAACCAGAACAGGGCCTGAAGCCATTCTGCGATTTTGCGGCCAGCTCCCATAAAAACGAGTTGTAAAATGGAGGTTCAGGGCACTGCAATTCACAAACCTGCAGAGTTATTAATGATAACTCTCGTCCACAAATATATTGAGGGAAGGCAACGAAGAGGATTTGAAATCAAGGCAGAATTGCAGGAAACAGATTTCAGGAGGTAGATACGAATCGCCTTTAAAGCACATGAAAAGCGGCAAAACGTTGACAATGATGACCTTGGCCAAAAAGGGCGTATGCGTTTTTTCCTGAATATATTCAGGAAAAAACGCTTACGCCCTTTTTGGCCAACCAAGCCACCTGGAAAGGCAAATCAGCGCTACAAAGAAGTCTCGCTTCCCATCGGTCAAAAGGGCCATGCTGAAAAAAGTGTCAAAACCAGAAATGCAGGACAGGCCATGGAGAAATGGGAGCCTTGCTACACTGATGGGCGGGATGTAAATTGCCAAGAGCCACTCCGGAGAAGTGTCCGGTGAGTCCTGAAACATCTGAAAAACACAGCTTAGAGAGCATAGGGCACTTCCACTCATGGGGGTATAAATTGGGAAAATTAAAAATCAGCAAGACACAAGCACCCCAAAGTTTAGGGCTGCTCTGTTGACCAGGACCTCCACTTCATTCCACCTTAAATATCCCAGGAAAGAGAAAAATGGATAAAGAAGTTGTGGTCCTTATGTACATTGGAATATCACTCAGCCAGGAAATCAATGTCGTAAGGTTAGTAGCAGCATGATGAGTGGATTTAGGTACGACGATTCTAAGTGAAATAAGTCACACAGAAAAGGACACTTCTCATAAGGTATCACTGATAGAGGGAATGTAAAAACCGTTACACTTGAACTGAATTACAAAACAGAACAGAGTCACACATGCAGAAAACACACTATGGCTGCTTAACGGGAAAGGTGAGGTGGGGTGATACATAAAACAAGGGTATCAAATTAGCTCAGATACCGTTCCATAAACCCAATATGTAATAGACAAGACCTACTCCTTGCTCAGAGAACTGGACTCAACACGCCCTATTCACCGCACAAGAATATATCTGACTAATAATAATCGTAAAACCTATGTATTGATATCTCTCTGTTAGTGTGTCAAGTGGGTGTAAAGCGGCATAAACACAGCAGTGAAAAGCAGCTAAACCCCATTATAAAAATAAATTACTTTGAAACACCCATGAAACAAAGACAGTGAAAGAGAGAGAAATTCTTACACAATGCGTTCAGGGGCTGTGATGCAACCTGGATTGACCATATCTAGACGCACAGCTGGATGAGACATAAGGGTGGACACTCTTGGGGCTGAGAGGTTTGGTGAGGTTGGGTGAGCAAACGCAGACCCTTTAAAGGAATACTGCGTGGTACCCATCGCATGGGTCCCAAATCTCCGGGTTCAAGGGCATCTTCCTACATCAAAAACATGCATGAGAAACCCAGAAGATGGTACACCGTGTGATGGGGAAAGGTTTCTAAAACGCACCTCATTTCTCATCTCCTTGTGCCCGGGTTCGCCATTCCAGCCGCTTTACTAGCAAGCTCCCTACTTGGAGCATCAGCACCTTTAACCTCCTGTTCCGTACAGGTTGCAATTTGTCCTGAGGATAAACGGGAAGACGTGGAACCAACGAGAGACTAGCTCTTGGTGTTGGGACAGGCACAGGTCACTCTATTTTCCCATCAGAAAGAAGAATTAACCACAGGCTCAGCCTGACCCCCGGAACCAGAACAGGGCCTGAAGCCATTCTGCGATTTTGCGGCCAGCTCCCATAAAAACGAGTTGTAAAATGGAGGTTCAGGGCACTGCAATTCACAAACCTGCAGAGTTATAAATGATAACTCCCGTCCACAAATATATTGAGGGAAGGCAAAGAAGAGGATTTGAAATCAAGGCAGAATTGCAGGAAACAGATTTCAGGAGGTAAATACGAATCGCCTTTAAAGCACATGAAAAGCGGCAAAACGTTGACAATGATGCCCTTGGCCAAAAAGGGCGTATGCGTTTTTTCCTGAATATATTCAGGAAAAAACGCATACGCCCTTTTTGTCCAACCAAGCCACCTGGAAAGGCAAATCAGCGCTACAAAGAAGTCTCGCTTCCCATCGGTCAAAAGGGCCATGCTGAAAAAAGTGTCAAAACCAGAAATGCAGGACAGGCCATGGAGAAATGGGAGCCTTGCTACACTGATGGGCGGGATGTAAATTGCCAAGAGCCACTCCGGAGAAGTGTCCGGTGAGTCCTGAAACATCTGAAAAACACAGCTTAGAGAGCATAGGGCACTTCCACTCATGGGGGTATAAATTGGGAAAATTAAAAATCAGCAAGACACAAGCACCCCAAAGTTTAGGGCTGCTCTGTTGACCAGGACCTCCACTTCATTCCACCTTAAATATCCCAGGAAAGAGAAAAATGGATAAAGAAGTTGTGGTCCTTATGTACAATGGAATACCACTCAGCCATGAAATCAATGTCGTAAGGTTAGTAGCAGCATGATGAGTGGATTTAGGTACGACGATTCTAAGTGAAATAAGTCACACAGAAAAGGACACTTCTCATAAGGTATCACTGATAGAGGGAATGTAAAAACCGTTACACTTGAACTGAATTACAAAACAGAACAGAGTCACACATGCAGAAAACACACTATGGCTGCTTAACGGGAAAGGTGAGGTGGGGTGATACATAAAACAAGGGTATCAAATTAGCTCAGATACCGTTCCATAAACCCAATATGTAATAGACAAGACCTACTCCTGGCTCAGAGAACTGGACTCAACACGCCCTATTCACCGCACAAGAATATATCTGACTAATAATAATCGTAAAACCTATGTATTGATATCTCTCTGTTAGTGTGTCAAGTGGGTGTAAAGCGGCATAAACACAGCAGTGAAAAGCAGCTAAACCCCATTATAAAAATAAATTACTTTGAAACACCCATGAAACAAAGACAGTGAAAGAGAGAGAAATTCTTACACAATGCGTTCAGGGGCTGTGATGCAACCTGGATTGACCATATCTAGACGCACAGCTGGATGAGACATAAGGGTGGACACTCTTGGGGCTGAGAGGTTTGGTGAGGTTGGGTGAGCAAACGCAGACCCTTTAAAGGAATACTGCGTGGTACCCATCGCATGGGTCCCAAATCTCCAGGTTCAAGGGCATCTTTCTACATCAAAAACATGCATGAGAAACCCAGAAGATGGTACACCGTGTGATGGGGAAAGGTTTCTAAAACGCACCTCATTTCTCATCTCCTTGTGCCCGGGTTCGCCATTCCAGCCGCTTTACTAGCAAGCTCCCTACTTGGAGCATCAGCACCTTTAACCTCCTGTTCCATGCAGGTTGCAATTTGTCCTGAGGATAAACGGGAAGACGTGGAACCAACGAGAGACTAGCTCTTGGTGTTGGGACAGGCACAGGTCACTCTATTTTCCCATCAGAAAGAAGAATTAACCACAGGCTCAGCCTGCCCCCCGGAACCAGAACAGGGCCTGAAGCCATTCTGCGATTTTGCGGCCAGCTCCCATAAAAACGAGTTGTAAAATGGAGGTTCAGGGCACTGCAATTCACAAACCTGCAGAGTTATAAATGATAACTCCCGTCCACAAATATATTGAGGGAAGGCTAAGAAGAGGATTTGAAATCAAGGCAGAATTGCAGGAAACAGATTTCAGGAGGTAGATACGAATTGCCTTTAAAGCACATGAAAAGCGGCAAAACGTTGACAATGATGCCCTTGGCCAAAAAGGGCGTATGCGTTTTTTCCTGAATATATTCAGGAAAAAACGCATACGCCCTTTTTGTCCAACCAAGCCACCTGGAAAGGCAAATCAGCGCTACAAAGAAGTCTCGCTTCCCATCGGTCAAAAGGGCCATGCTGAAAAAAGTGTCAAAACCAGAAATGCAGGACAGGCCATGGAGAAATGGGAGCCTTGCTACACTGATGGGCGGGATGTAAATTGCCAAGAGCCACTCCGGAGAAGTGTCCGGTGAGTCCTGAAACATCTGAAAAACACAGCTTAGAGAGCATAGGGCACTTCCACTCATGGGGGTATAAATTGGGAAAATTAAAAATCAGCAAGACACAAGCACCCCAAAGTTTAGGGCTGCTCTGTTGACCAGGACCTCCACTTCATTCCACCTTAAATATCCCAGGAAAGAGAAAAATGGATAAAGAAGTTGTGGTCCTTATGTACAATGGAATATCACTCAGCCATGAAATCAATGTCGTAAGATTAGTAGCAGCATGATGAGTGGATTTAGGTACGACGATTCTAAGTGAAATAAGTCACACAGAAAAGGACACTTCTCATAAGGTATCACTGATAGAGGGAATGTAAAAACCGTTACACTTGAACTGAATTACAAAACAGAACAGAGTCACACATGCAGAAAACACACTATGGCTGCTTAACGGGAAAGGTGAGGTGGGGTGATACATAAAACAAGGGTATCAAATTAGCTCAGATACCGTTCCATAAACCCAATATGTAATAGACAAGACCTACTCCTTGCTCAGAGAACTGGACTGAACACGCCCTATTCACCGCACAAGAATATATCTGACTAATAATAATCGTAAAACCTATGTATTGATATCTCTCTGTTAGTGTGTCAAGTGGGTGTAAAGCGGCATAAACACAGCAGTGAAAAGCAGCTAAACCCCATTATAAAAATAAATTACTTTGAAACACCCATGAAACAAAGACAGTGAAAGAGAGAGAAATTCTTACACAATGCGTTCAGGGGCTGTGATGCAACCTGGATTGACCATATCTAGACGCACAGCTGGATGAGACATAAGGGTGGACACTCTTGGGGCTGAGAGGTTTGGTGAGGTTGGGTGAGCAAACGCAGACCCTTTAAAGGAATACTGCGTGGTACCCATCGCATGGGTCCCAAATCTCCAGGTTCAAGGGCATCTTCCTACATCAAAAACATGCATGAGAAACCCAGAAGATGGTACACCGTGTGATGGGGAAAGGTTTCTAAAACGCACCTCATTTCTCATCTCCTTGTGCCCGGGTTCGCCATTCCAGCCGCTTTACTAGCAAGCTCCCTACTTGGAGCATCAGCACCTTTAACCTCCTGTTCCATACAGGTTGCAATTTGTCCTGAGGATAAACGGGAAGACGTGGAACCAAAGAGAGACTAGCTCTTGGTGTTGGGACAGGCACAGGTCACTCTATTTTCCCATCAGAAAGAAGAATTAACCACAGGCTCAGCCTGCCCCCCGGAACCAGAACAGGGCCTGAAGCCATTCTGCGATTTTGCGGCCAGCTCCCATAAAAACGAGTTGTAAAATGGAGGTTCAGGGCACTGCAATTCACAAACCTGCAGAGTTATTAATGATAACTCTCGTCCACAAATATATTGAGGGAAGGCAAAGAATAGGATTTGAAATCAAGGCAGAATTGCAGGAAACAGATTTCAGGAGGTAGATACGAATCGCCTTTAAAGCACATGAAAAGCGGCAAAACGTTGACAATGATGCCCTTGGCCAAAAAGGGCGTATGCGTTTTTTCCTGAATATATTCAGGAAAAATCGCATACGCCCTTTTTGGCCAACCAAGCAACCTGGAAAGGCAAATCAGCGCTACAAAGAAGTCTCGCTTCCCATCGGTCAAAAGGGCCATGCTGAAAAAAGTGTCAAAACCAGAAATGCAGGACAGGCCATGGAGAAATGGGAGCCTTGCTACACTGATGGGCGGGATGTAAATTGCCAAGAGCCACTCCGGAGAAGTGTCCGGTGAGTCCTGAAACATCTGAAAAACACAGCTTAGAGAGCATAGGGCACTTCCACTCATGGGGGTATAAATTGGGAAAATTAAAAATCAGCAAGACACAAGCACCCCAAAGTTTAGGGCTGCTCTGTTGACCAGGACCTCCACTTCATTCCACCTTAAATATCCCAGGAAAGAGAAAAATGGATAAAGAAGTTGTGGTCCTTATGTACAATGGAATACCACTCAGCCATGAAATCAATGTCGTAAGGTTAGTAGCAGCATGATGAGTGGATTTAGGTACGACGATTCTAAGTGAAATAAGTCACACAGAAAAGGACACTTCTCATAAGGTATCACTGATAGAGGGAATGTAAAAACCGTTACACTTGAACTGAATTACAAAACAGAACAGAGTCACACATGCAGAAAACACACTATGGCTGCTTAACGGGAAAGGTGAGGTGGGGTGATACATAAAACAAGGGTATCAAATTAGCTCAGATACCGTTCCATAAACCCAATATGTAATAGACAAGACCTACTCCTTGCTCAGAGAACTGGACTCAACATGCCCTATTCACCGCACAAGAATATATCTGACTAATAATAATCGTAAAACCTATGTATTGATATCTCTCTGTTAGTGTGTCAAGTGGGTGTAAAGCGGCATAAACACAGCAGTGAAAAGCAGCTAAACCCCATTATAAAAATAAATTACTTTGAAACACCCATGAAACAAAGACAGTGAAAGAGAGAGAAATTCTTACACAATGCGTTCAGGGGCTGTGATGCAACCTGGATTGACCATATCTAGACCCACAGCTGGATGAGACATAAGGGTGGACACTCTTGGGGCTGAGAGGTTTGGTGAGGTTGGGTGAGCAAACGCAGACCCTTTAAAGGAATACTGCGTGGTACCCATCGCATGGGTCCCAAATCTCCAGGTTCAAGGGCATCTTCCTACATCAAAAACATGCATGAGAAACCCAGAAGATGGTACACCGTGTGATGGGGAAAGGTTTCTGAAACGCACCTCATTTCTCATCTCCTTGTGCCCGGGTTCGCCATTCCAGCCGCTTTACTAGCAAGCTCCCTACTTGGAGCATCAGCACCTTTAACCTCCTGTTCCATACAGGTTGCAATTTGTCCTGAGGATAAACGGGAAGACGTGGAACCAACGAGAGACTAGCTCTTGGTGTTGGGACAGGCACAGGTCACTCTATTTTCCCATCAGAAAGAAGAATTAACCACAGGCTCAGCCTGCCCCCCGGAACCAGAACAGGGCCTGAAGCCATTCTGCGATTTTGCGGCCAGCTCCCATAAAAACGAGTTGTAAAATGGAGGTTCAGGGCACTGCAATTCACAAACCTGCAGAGTTATTAATGATAACTCTCGTCCACAAATATATTGAGGGAAGGCAAAGAAGAGGATTTGAAATCAAGGCAGAATTGCAGGAAACAGATTTCAGGAGGTAGATTCGAATCGCCTTTAAAGCACATGAAAAGCGGCAAAACGTTGACAATGATGACCTTGGCCAAAAAGGGCGTATGCGTTTTTTCCTGAATATATTCAGGAAAAAACGCTTACGCCCTTTTTGGCCAACCAAGCCACCTGGAAAGGCAAATCAGCGCTACAAAGAAGTCTCGCTTCCCATCGGTCAAAAGGGCCATGCTGAAAAAAGTGTCAAAACCAGAAATGCAGGACAGGCCATGGAGAAATGGGAGCCTTGCTACACTGATGGGCGGGATGTAAATTGCCAAGAGCCACTCCGGAGAAGTGTCCGGTGAGTCCTGAAACATCTGAAAAACACAGCTTAGAGAGCATAGGGCACTTCCACTCATGGGGGTATAAATTGGGAAAATTAAAAATCAGCAAGACACAAGCACCCCAAAGTTTAGGGCTGCTCTGTTGACCAGGACCTCCACTTCATTCCACCTTAAATATCCCAGGAAAGAGAAAAATGGATAAAGAAGTTGTGGTCCTTATGTACAATGGAATACCACTCAGCCATGAAATCAATGTCGTAAGGTTAGTAGCAGCATGATGAGTGGATTTAGGTACGACGATTCTAAGTGAAATAAGTCACACAGAAAAGGACACTTCTCATAAGGTATCACTGATAGAGGGAATGTAAAAACCGTTACACTTGAACTGAATTACAAAACAGAACAGAGTCACACATGCAGAAAACACACTATGGCTGCTTAACGGGAAAGGTGAGGTGGGGTGATACATAAAACAAGGGTATCAAATTAGCTCAGATACCGTTCCATAAACCCAATATGTAATAGACAAGACCTACTCCTGGCTCAGAGAACTGGACTCAACACGCCCTATTCACCGCACAAGAATATATCTGACTAATAATAATCGTAAAACCTATGTATTGATATCTCTCTGTTAGTGTGTCAAGTGGGTGTAAAGCGGCATAAACACAGCAGTGAAAAGCAGCTAAACCCCATTATAAAAATAAATTACTTTGAAACACCCATGAAACAAAGACAGTGAAAGAGAGAGAAATTCTTACACAATGCGTTCAGGGGCTGTGATGCAACCTGGATTGACCATATCTAGACGCACAGCTGGATGAGACATAAGGGTGGACACTCTTGGGGCTGAGAGGTTTGGTGAGGTTGGGTGAGCAAACGCAGACCCTTTAAAGGAATACTGCGTGGTACCCATCGCATGGGTCCCAAATCTCCAGGTTCAAGGGCATCTTTCTACATCAAAAACATGCATGAGAAACCCAGAAGATGGTACACCGTGTGATGGGGAAAGGTTTCTAAAACGCACCTCATTTCTCATCTCCTTGTGCCCGGGTTCGCCATTCCAGCCGCTTTACTAGCAAGCTCCCTACTTGGAGCATCAGCACCTTTAACCTCCTGTTCCATGCAGGTTGCAATTTGTCCTGAGGATAAACGGGAAGACGTGGAACCAACGAGAGACTAGCTCTTGGTGTTGGGACAGGCACAGGTCACTCTATTTTCCCATCAGAAAGAAGAATTAACCACAGGCTCAGCCTGCCCCCCGGAACCAGAACAGGGCCTGAAGCCATTCTGCGATTTTGCGGCCAGCTCCCATAAAAACGAGTTGTAAAATGGAGGTTCAGGGCACTGCAATTCACAAACCTGCAGAGTTATAAATGATAACTCCCGTCCACAAATATATTGAGGGAAGGCAAAGAAGAGGATTTGAAATCAAGGCAGAATTGCAGGAAACAGATTTCAGGAGGTAGATACGAATTGCCTTTAAAGCACATGAAAAGCGGCAAAACGTTGACAATGATGCCCTTGGCCAAAAAGGGCGTATGCGTTTTTTCCTGAATATATTCAGGAAAAAACGCATACGCCCTTTTTGTCCAACCAAGCCACCTGGAAAGGCAAATCAGCGCTACAAAGAAGTCTCGCTTCCCATCGGTCAAAAGGGCCATGCTGAAAAAAGTGTCAAAACCAGAAATGCAGGACAGGCCATGGAGAAATGGGAGCCTTGCTACACTGATGGGCGGGATGTAAATTGCCAAGAGCCACTCCGGAGAAGTGTCCGGTGAGTCCTGAAACATCTGAAAAACACAGCTTAGAGAGCATAGGGCACTTCCACTCATGGGGGTATAAATTGGGAAAATTAAAAATCAGCAAGACACAAGCACCCCAAAGTTTAGGGCTGCTCTGTTGACCAGGACCTCCACTTCATTCCACCTTAAATATCCCAGGAAAGAGAAAAATGGATAAAGAAGTTGTGGTCCTTATGTACAATGGAATATCACTCAGCCATGAAATCAATGTCGTAAGATTAGTAGCAGCATGATGAGTGGATTTAGGTACGACGATTCTAAGTGAAATAAGTCACACAGAAAAGGACACTTCTCATAAGGTATCACTGATAGAGGGAATGTAAAAACCGTTACACTTGAACTGAATTACAAAACAGAACAGAGTCACACATGCAGAAAACACACTATGGCTGCTTAACGGGAAAGGTGAGGTGGGGTGATACATAAAACAAGGGTATCAAATTAGCTCAGATACCGTTCCATAAACCCAATATGTAATAGACAAGACCTACTCCTTGCTCAGAGAACTGGACTCAACACGCCCTATTCACCACACAAGAATATATCTGACTAATAATAATCGTAAAACCTATGTATTGATATCTCTCTGTTAGTGTGTCAAGTGGGTGTAAAGCGGCATAAACACAGCAGTGAAAAGCAGCTAAACCCCATTATAAAAATAAATTACTTTGAAACACCCATGAAACAAAGACAGTGAAAGAGAGAGAAATTCTTACACAATGCGTTCAGGGGCTGTGATGCAACCTGGATTGACCATATCTAGACGCACAGCTGGATGAGACATAAGGGTGGACACTCTTGGGGCTGAGAGGTTTGGTGAGGTTGGGTGAGCAAACGCAGACCCTTTAAAGGAATACTGCGTGGTACCCATCGCATGGGTCCCAAATCTCCAGGTTCAAGGGCATCTTCCTACATCAAAAACATGCATGAGAAACCCAGAAGATGGTACACCGTGTGATGGGGAAAGGTTTCTAAAACGCACCTCATTTCTCATCTCCTTGTGCCCGGGTTCGCCATTCCAGCCGCTTTACTAGCAAGCTCCCTACTTGGAGCATCAGCACCTTTAACCTCCTGTTCCATACAGGTTGCAATTTGTCCTGAGGATAAACGGGAAGACGTGGAACCAAAGAGAGACTAGCTCTTGGTGTTGGGACAGGCACAGGTCACTCTATTTTCCCATCAGAAAGAAGAATTAACCACAGGCTCAGCCTGCCCCCCGGAACCAGAACAGGGCCTGAAGCCATTCTGCGATTTTGCGGCCAGCTCCCATAAAAACGAGTTGTAAAATGGAGGTTCAGGGCACTGCAATTCACAAACCTGCAGAGTTATTAATGATAACTCTCGTCCACAAATATATTGAGGGAAGGCAAAGAATAGGATTTGAAATCAAGGCAGAATTGCAGGAAACAGATTTCAGGAGGTAGATACGAATCGCCTTTAAAGCACATGAAAAGCGGCAAAACGTTGACAATGATGCCCTTGGCCAAAAAGGGCGTATGCGTTTTTTCCTGAATATATTCAGGAAAAATCGCATACGCCCTTTTTGGCCAACCAAGCAACCTGGAAAGGCAAATCAGCGCTACAAAGAAGTCTCGCTTCCCATCGGTCAAAAGGGCCATGCTGAAAAAAGTGTCAAAACCAGAAATGCAGGACAGGCCATGGAGAAATGGGAGCCTTGCTACACTGATGGGCGGGATGTAAATTGCCAAGAGCCACTCCGGAGAAGTGTCCGGTGAGTCCTGAAACATCTGAAAAACACAGCTTAGAGAGCATAGGGCACTTCCACTCATGGGGGTATAAATTGGGAAAATTAAAAATCAGCAAGACACAAGCACCCCAAAGTTTAGGGCTGCTCTGTTGACCAGGACCTCCACTTCATTCCACCTTAAATATCCCAGGAAAGAGAAAAATGGATAAAGAAGTTGTGGTCCTTATGTACAATGGAATATCACTCAGCCATGAAATCAATGTCGTAAGATTAGTAGCAGCATGATGAGTGGATTTAGGTACGACGATTCTAAGTGAAATAAGTCACACAGAAAAGGACACTTCTCATAAGGTATCACTGATAGAGGGAATGTAAAAACCGTTACACTTGAACTGAATTACAAAACAGAACAGAGTCACACATGCAGAAAACACACTATGGCTGCTTAACGGGAAAGGTGAGGTGGGGTGATACATAAAACAAGGGTATCAAATTAGCTCAGATACCGTTCCATAAACCCAATATGTAATAGACAAGACCTACTCCTTGCTCAGAGAACTGGACTCAACACGCCCTATTCACCGCACAAGAATATATCTGACTAATAATAATCGTAAAACCTATGTATTGATATCTCTCTGTTAGTGTGTCAAGTGGGTGTAAAGCGGCATAAACACAGCAGTGAAAAGCAGCTAAACCCCATTATAAAAATAAATTACTTTGAAACACCCATGAAACAAAGACAGTGAAAGAGAGAGAAATTCTTACACAATGCGTTCAGGGGCTGTGATGCAACCTGGATTGACCATATCTAGACGCACAGCTGGATGAGACATAAGGGTGGACACTCTTGGGGCTGAGAGGTTTGGTGAGGTTGGGTGAGCAAACGCAGACCCTTTAAAGGAATACTGCGTGGTACCCATCGCATGGGTCCCAAATCTCCAGGTTCAAGGGCATCTTCCTACATCAAAAACATGCATGAGAAACCCAGAAGATGGTACACCGTGTGATGGGGAAAGGTTTCTAAAACGCACCTCATTTCTCATCTCCTTGTGCCCGGGTTCGCCATTCCAGCCGCTTTACTAGCAAGCTCCCTACTTGGAGCATCAGCACCTTTAACCTCCTGTTCCATACAGGTTGCAATTTGTCCTGAGGATAAACGGGAAGACGTGGAACCAAAGAGAGACTAGCTCTTGGTGTTGGGACAGGCACAGGTCACTCTATTTTCCCATCAGAAAGAAGAATTAACCACAGGCTCAGCCTGCCCCCCGGAACCAGAACAGGGCCTGAAGCCATTCTGCGATTTTGCGGCCAGCTCCCATAAAAACGAGTTGTAAAATGGAGGTTCAGGGCACTGCAATTCACAAACCTGCAGAGTTATTAATGATAACTCTCGTCCACAAATATATTGAGGGAAGGCAAAGAATAGGATTTGAAATCAAGGCAGAATTGCAGGAAACAGATTTCAGGAGGTAGATACGAATCGCCTTTAAAGCACATGAAAAGCGGCAAAACGTTGACAATGATGCCCTTGGCCAAAAAGGGCGTATGCGTTTTTTCCTGAATATATTCAGGAAAAATCGCATACGCCCTTTTTGGCCAACCAAGCAACCTGGAAAGGCAAATCAGCGCTACAAAGAAGTCTCGCTTCCCATCGGTCAAAAGGGCCATGCTGAAAAAAGTGTCAAAACCAGAAATGCAGGACAGGCCATGGAGAAATGGGAGCCTTGCTACACTGATGGGCGGGATGTAAATTGCCAAGAGCCACTCCGGAGAAGTGTCCGGTGAGTCCTGAAACATCTGAAAAACACAGCTTAGAGAGCATAGGGCACTTCCACTCATGGGGGTATAAATTGGGAAAATTAAAAATCAGCAAGACACAAGCACCCCAAAGTTTAGGGCTGCTCTGTTGACCAGGACCTCCACTTCATTCCACCTTAAATATCCCAGGAAAGAGAAAAATGGATAAAGAAGTTGTGGTCCTTATGTACAATGGAATACCACTCAGCCATGAAATCAATGTCGTAAGGTTAGTAGCAGCATGATGAGTGGATTTAGGTACGACGATTCTAAGTGAAATAAGTCACACAGAAAAGGACACTTCTCATAAGGTATCACTGATAGAGGGAATGTAAAAACCGTTACACTTGAACTGAATTACAAAACAGAACAGAGTCACACATGCAGAAAACACACTATGGCTGCTTAACGGGAAAGGTGAGGTGGGGTGATACATAAAACAAGGGTATCAAATTAGCTCAGATACCGTTCCATAAACCCAATATGTAATAGACAAGACCTACTCCTTGCTCAGAGAACTGGACTCAACATGCCCTATTCACCGCACAAGAATATATCTGACTAATAATAATCGTAAAACCTATGTATTGATATCTCTCTGTTAGTGTGTCAAGTGGGTGTAAAGCGGCATAAACACAGCAGTGAAAAGCAGCTAAACCCCATTATAAAAATAAATTACTTTGAAACACCCATGAAACAAAGACAGTGAAAGAGAGAGAAATTCTTACACAATGCGTTCAGGGGCTGTGATGCAACCTGGATTGACCATATCTAGACCCACAGCTGGATGAGACATAAGGGTGGACACTCTTGGGGCTGAGAGGTTTGGTGAGGTTGGGTGAGCAAACGCAGACCCTTTAAAGGAATACTGCGTGGTACCCATCGCATGGGTCCCAAATCTCCAGGTTCAAGGGCATCTTCCTACATCAAAAACATGCATGAGAAACCCAGAAGATGGTACACCGTGTGATGGGGAAAGGTTTCTAAAACGCACCTCATTTCTCATCTCCTTGTGCCCGGGTTCGCCATTCCAGCCGCTTTACTAGCAAGCTCCCTACTTGGAGCATCAGCACCTTTAACCTCCTGTTCCATACAGGTTGCAATTTGTCCTGAGGATAAACGGGAAGACGTGGAACCAACGAGAGACTAGCTCTTGGTGTTGGGACAGGCACAGGTCACTCTATTTTCCCATCAGAAAGAAGAATTAACCACAGGCTCAGCCTGCCCCCCGGAACCAGAACAGGGCCTGAAGCCATTCTGCGATTTTGGGGCCAGCTCCCATAAAAACGAGTTGTAAAATGGAGGTTCAGGGCACTGCAATTCACAAACCTGCAGAGTTATAAATGATAACTCCCGTCCACAAATATATTGAGGGAAGGCAAAGAAGAGGGTTTGAAATCAAGGCAGAATTGCAGGAAACAGATTTCAGGAGGTAGATACGAATCGCCTTTAAAGCACATGAAAAGCGGCAAAACGTTGACAATGATGCCCTTGGCCAAAAAGGGCGTATGCGTTTTTTCCTGAATATATTCAGGAAAAAACGCATACGCCCTTTTTGGCCAACCAAGCAACCTGGAAAGGCAAATCAGCACTACAAAGAAGTCTCGCTTCCCATCGGTCAAAAGGGCCATGCTGAAAAAAGTGTCAAAACCAGAAACGCAGGACAGGCCATGGAGAAATGGGAGCCTTGCTACACTGATGGGCGGGATGTAAATTGCCAAGAGCCACTCCGGAGAAGTGTTCGGTGAGTCCTGAAACATCGAAAAACACAGCTTAGAGAGCATAGGGCACTTCCACTCATGGGGGTATAAATTGGGAAAATTAAAATCAGCAAGACACAAGCACCCCAAAGTTTAGGGCTGCTCTGTTGACCAGGACCTCCACTTCATTCCACCTTAAATATCCCAGGAAAGAGAAAAATGGATAAAGAAGTTGTGGTCCTTATGTACAATGGAATACCACTCAGCCATGAAATCAATGTCGTAAGGTTAGTAGCAGCATGATGAGTGGATTTAGGTACGACGATTCTAAGTGAAATAAGTCACACAGAAAAAGACACTTCTCATAAGGTATCACTGATAGAGGGAATGTAAAAACCGTTACACTTGAACTGAATTACAAAACAGAACAGAGTCACACATGCAGAAAACACACTATGGCTGCTTAACGGGAAAGGTGAGGTGGGGTGATACATAAAACAAGGGTATCAAATTAGCTCAGATACCGTTCCATAAACCCAATATGTAATAGACAAGACCTACTCCTTGCTCAGAGAACTGGACTCAACACGCCCTATTCACCGCACAAGAATATATCTGACTAATAATAATCGTAAAACCTATGTATTGATATCTCTCTGTTAGTGTGTCAAGTGGGTGTAAAGCGGCATAAACACAGCAGTGAAAAGCAGCTAAACCACATTATAAAAATAAATTAATTTGAAACACCCATGAAACAAAGACAGTGAAAGAGAGAGAAATTCTTACACAATGCGTTCAGGGGCTGTGATGCAACCTGGATTGACCATTTCTAGACCCACAGCTGGATGAGACATAAGGGTGGACACTCTTGGGGTTGAGAGGTTTGGTGAGGTTGGGTGAGCAAACGCAGACCCTTTAAAGGAATACTGCGTGGTACCCATCGCATGGGTCCCAAATCTCCAGGTTCAAGGGCATCTTCCTACATCAAAAACATGCATGAGAAACCCAGAAGATGGTACACCGTGTGATGGGGAAAGGTTTCTAAAACGCACCTCATTTCTCATCTCCTTGTGCCCGGGTTCGCCATTCCAGCCACTTTACTAGCAAGCTCCCTACTTGGAGCATCAGCACCTTTAACCTCCTGTTCCGTACAGGTTGCAATTTGTCCTGAGGATAAACGGGAAGACGTGGAACCAACGAGAGACTAGCTCTTGGTGTTGGGACAGGCACAGGTCACTCTATTTTCCCATCAGAAAGAAGAATTAACCACAGGCTCAGCCTGACCCCCGGAACCAGAACAGGGTCTGAAGCCATTCTGCGATTTTGCCGCCAGCTCCCATAAAAACGAGTTGTAAAATGGAGGTTCAGGGCACTGCAATTCACAAACCTGCAGAGTTATTAATGATAACTCTCGTCCACAAATATATTGAGGGAAGGCAAAGAAGAGGATTTGAAATCAAGGCAGAATTGCAGGAAACAGATTTCAGGAGGTAGATACGAATCGCCTTTAAAGCACATGAAAAGCGGCAAAACGTTGACAATGATGCCCTTGGCCAAAAAGGGCGTATGCGTTTTTTCCTGAATATATTCAGGAAAAAACGCATACGCCCTTTTTGGCCAACCAAGCAACCTGGAAAGGCAAATCAGCGCTACAAAGAAGTCTCGCTGCCCATCGGTCAAAAGGGCCATGCTGAAAAAAGTGTCAAAATCAGAAATGCAGGACAGGCCATGGAGAAATGGGAGCCTTGCTACACTGATGGGCGGGATGTAAATTGCCAAAAGCCACTCCGGAGAAGTGTCCGGTGAGTCCTGAAACATCTGAAAAACACAGCTTAGAGAGCATAGGGCACTTCCACTCATGGGGGTATAAATTGGGAAAATTAAAAATCAGCAAGACACAAGCACCCCAAA
Source organism: Balaenoptera borealis (assembly GCF_965194805.1). Lineage (NCBI taxonomy): Eukaryota > Metazoa > Chordata > Mammalia > Artiodactyla > Balaenopteridae > Balaenoptera > Balaenoptera borealis. The sequence goes on from NW_028123877.1 coordinate 651,907, forward strand.
GTTTAGGGCTGCTCTGTTGACCAGGACCTCCACTTCATTCCACCTTAAATATCCCAGGAAAGAGAAAAATGGATAAAGAAGTTGTGGTCCTTATGTACAATGGAATACCACTCAGCCATGAAATCAATGTCGTAAGGTTAGTAGCAGCATGATGAGTGGATTTAGGTACGACGATTCTAAGTGAAATAAGTCACACAGAAAAGGACACTTCTCATAAGGTATCACTGATAGAGGGAATGTAAAAACCGTTACACTTGAACTGAATTACAAAACAGAACAGAGTCACACATGCAGAAAACACACTATGGCTGCTTAACGGGAAAGGTGAGGTGGGGTGATACATAAAACAAGGGTATCAAATTAGCTCAGATACCGTTCCATAAACCCAATATGTAATAGACAAGACCTACTCCTTGCTCAGAGAACTGGACTCAACACGCCCTATTCACCGCACAAGAATATATCTGACTAGTAATAATCTTAAAACCTATGTATTGATATCTCTCTGTTAGTGTGTCAAGTGGGTGTAAAGTGGCATAAACACAGCAGTGAAAAGCAGCTAAACCCCATTATAAAAATAAATTACTTTGAAAAACCCATGAAACAAAGACAGTGAAAGAGAGAGAAATTCTTACACAATGCGTTCAGGGGCTGTGATGCAACCTGGATTGACCATATCTAGACCCACAGCTGGATGAGACATAAGGGTGGACACTCTTGGGGCTGAGAGGTTTGGTGAGGTTGGGTGAGCAAACGCAGACCCTTTAAAGTAATACTGCGTGGTACCCATCGCATGGGTCCCAACTCTCCAGGTTCAAGGGCATCTTCCTACATCGAAAACATGCATGAGAAAACAAAAAGATGGTACACCATGTGATGGGGAAAGGTTTCTAAAACGCACCTCATTTCTCTTCTCCTTGTGCCCGGGTTCGCCATTCCAGCCGCTTTACTAACAATCTCCCTACTTGGAGCATCAGCACCTTTAACCTCCTGTTCCGTACAGGTTGCAATTTGTCCTGAGGATGAACGGGTAGACGGGGAACCAGTGAGAGACTAGCTCTTGGTGTTGGGACAGGCACAGGTCACTCTATTTTCCCATCAGGAAGAAGAATTAACCACAGGCTCATCCTCCCCCCGGAACCAGAACAGGGCCTGAAGCCATCCTGCGCTTTTGCGGCCAGCTCCCAAAAAAGCGAGTTGTAAAATGGAGCTTCAGGGCACTGCAATTCACAAACCTGCAGAGTTATAAATGATAACTCTCGTCCACAAATATATTGAGGGAAGGCAAAGAAGAGGATTTGAAATCAAGGCAGAAATGCAGGAAACAGATTTCAGGAGGTAGATTCGAATCACCTTTAAAGCACATGAAAAGCGTCAAAACGTTGACAATGATGCCCTTGGCCAAAAAGGGCGTATGCGTTTTTTCCTGAATATATTCAGGAAAAAACGCATATGCCCTTTTTGGCCAACCAAGCAACCTGGAAAGGCAAATCAGGGCTACAAAGAAGACTCGCTACCCATCGGTCAAAAGGGCCTTGCTGAAAAAAGTCTCAAAACCAGAAATGCAGGACAGGCCATGGAGAAATGGGAGCCTTGCTACACTGATGGGCGGGATGTAAATTGCCAACAGCCACTCTGGAGAAGTGTACGGTGTGTCCTGAAACATCTAAAAAACACAGCTTAGAGAGCATAGGGCACTTCCACTCATGGGGGTATAAATTAGGAAAATGAAAAATCAGCAAGACACAAGCACCCCAAAGTTTAGGGCTGCTCTGTTGACAAGGACCTCCACTTCATTCCACCTTCAATATCCCAGAAGGGAGAAAAATGGATAAAGAAGTTGTGGTCCTTATGTACAATGGAATATCACTCAGCCATGAAATCAATGTCATAAGGCTAGTAGCAGCATGATGAGTGGATTTAGGTACGACGATTCTAAGAGAAATAAGTCACACAGAAAAGGACACTTCTCATAAGGTATCACTTATAGAGGGACTGTAAAAACCGTTACACTTGAACTGAATTACAAAACAGAACAGAGTCACACATGCAGAAAACACACTATGGCTGCTTAACGGGAAAGGTGAGGTGGGGTGATACATAAAACAAGGGTTTCAAATTAGCTCAGATACCGTTCCATAAACCCAATATGTAATAGACAAGACCTACTCCTTGCTCAGAGAACTGGACTCAACACGCCCTATTCACCGCACAAGAATATATCTGACTAGTAATAATCTTAAAACCTATGTATTGATATCTCTCTGTTAGTGTGTCAAGTGGGTGTAAAGCGGCATAAACACAGCAGTGAAAAGCAGCTAAACCCCATTATAAAAATAAATTACTTTGAAAAACCCATGAAACAAAGACAGTGAAAGAGAGAGAAATTCTTACACAATGCGTTCAGGGGCTGTGATGCAACCTGGATTGACCATTTCTAGACCCACAGCTGGATGAGACATAAGGGTGGACACTCTTGGGGCTGAGAGGTTTGGTGAGGTTGGGTGAGCAAACGCAGACCCTTTAAAGTAATACTGAGTGGTACCCATCGCATGGGTCCCAAATCTCCAGGTTCAAGGGCATCTTCCTACATCGAAAACATGCATGAGAAAACAAAAAAGATGGTACACCATGAGATGGGGAAAGGTTTCTAAAACGCACCTCATTTCTCTTCTCCTTGTGCCCGGGGTCGCCATTCCAGCCGCTTTACTAACAATCTCCCTACTTGGAGCATCAGCACCTTTAACCTCCTGTTCCGTACAGGTTGCAATTTGTCCTGAGGATGAACGGGAATACGGGGAACCAGTGAGAGACTAGCTCTTGGTGTTGGGACAGGCACAGGTCACTCTATTTTCCCATCAGGAAGAAGAATTAACCACAGGCTCATCCTCCCCCCGGAACCAGAACAGGGCCTGAAGCCATCCTGCGCTTTTGCGGCCAGCTCCCAAAAAAGCGAGTTGTACAATGGAGCTTCAGGGCACTGCAATTCACAAACGTGCAGAGTTATAAATGATAACTCTCGTCCACAAATATATTGAGGGAAGGCAAAGAAGAGGATTTGAAATCAAGGCAGAAATGCAGGAAACAGATTTCAGGAGGTAGATTCGAATCACCTTTAAAGCACATGAAAAGCGGCAAAACGTTGACAATGATGCCCTTGGCCAAAAAGGGCGTATGCGTTTTTTCCTGAATATATTCAGGAAAAAACGCATACGCCCTTTTTGGCCAACCAAGCAACCTGGAAAGGCAAATCAGGGCTACAAAGAAGACTCGCTACCCATCGGTCAAAAGGGCCATGCTGAAAAAAGTCTCAAAACCAGAAATGCAGGACAGGCCATGGAGAAATGGGAGCCTTGCTACACTGATGGGCGGGATGTAAATTGCCAACAGCCACTCTGGAGAAGTGTACGGTGTGTCCTGAAACATCTAAAAAACACAGCTTAGAGAGCATAGGGCACTTCCACTCATGGGGGTATAAATTGGGAAAATGAAAAATCAGCAAGACACAAGCACCCCAAAGTTTAGGGCTGCTCTGTTGACAAGGACCTCCACTTCATTCCACCTTCAATATCCCAGGAGGGAGAAAAATGGATAAAGAAGTTGTGGTCCTTATGTACAATGGAATATCACTCAGCCATGAAATCAATGTCATAAGGCTACTAGCAGCATGATGAGTGGATTTAGGTACGACGATTCTAAGTGAAATAAGTCACACAGAAAAGGACACTTCTCATAAGGTATCACTTATAGAGGGACTGTAAAAACCGTTACACTTGAACTGAATTACAAAACAGAACAGAGTCACACATGCAGAAAACACACTATGGCTGCTTAACGGGAAAGGTGAGGTGGGGTGATACATAAAACAAGGGTTTCAAATTATCTCAGATACCGTTCCATAAACCCAATATGTAATAGACAAGACCTACTCCTTGCTCAGAGAACTGGACTCAACACGCCCTATTCACCGCACAAGAATATATCTGACTAGTAATAATCTTAAAACCTATGTATTGATATCTCTCTGTTAGTGTGTCAAGTGGGTGTAAAGCGGCATAAACACAGCAGTGAAAAGCAGCTAAACCCCATTATAAAAATAAATTACTTTGAAAAACCCATGAAACAAAGACAGTGAAAGAGAGAGAAATTCTTACACAATGCGTTCAGGGGCTGTGATGCAACCTGGATTGACCATTTCTAGACCCACAGCTGGATGAGACATAAGGGTGGACACTCTTGGGGCTGAGAGGTTTGGTGAGGTTGGGTGAGCAAACGCAGACCCTTTAAAGTAATACTGCGTGGTACCCATCGCATGGGTCCCAAATCTCCAGGTTCAAGGGCATCTTCCTACATCGAAAACATGCATGAGAAAACAAAAAAGATGGTACACCATGTGATGGGGAAAGGTTTCTAAAACGCACCTCATTTCTCTTCTCCTTGTGCCCGGGGTCGCCATTCCAGCCGCTTTACTAACAATCTCCCTACTTGGAGCATCAGCACCTTTAACCTCCTGTTCCGTACAGGTTGCAATTTGTCCTGAGGATGAACGGGAATACGGGGAACCAGTGAGAGACTAGCTCTTGTTGTTGGGACAGGCACAGGTCACTCTATTTTCCCATCAGGAAGAAGAATTAACCACAGGCTCATCCTCCCCCCCGGAACCAGAACAGGGCCTGAAGCCATCCTGCGCTTTTGCGGCCAGCTCCCAAAAAAGCGAGTTGTAAAATGGAGCTTCAGGGCACTGCAATTCACAAACCTGCAGAGTTATAAATGATAACTCTCGTCCACAAATATATTTAGGGAAGGCAAAGAAGAGGATTTGAAATCAAGGCAGAAATGCAGGAAACAGATTTCAGGAGGTAGATTCGAATCGCCTTTAAAGCACATGAAAAGCGGCAAAACGTTGACAATGATGCCCTTGGCCAAAAAGGGCGTATGCGTTTTTTCCTGAATATATTCAGGAAAAAACGCATACGCCCTTTTTGGCCAACCAAGCAACCTGGAAAGGCAAATCAGGGCTACAAAGAAGACTCGCTACCCATCGGTCAAAAGGGCCATGCTGAAAAAAGTCTCAAAACCAGAAATGCAGGACAGGCCATGGAGAAATGGGAGCCTTGCTACACTGATGTGTGGGATGTAAATTGCCAACAGCCACTCTGGAGAAGTGTACGGTGTGTCCTGAAACATCTAAAAAACACAGCTTAGAGAGCATAGGGCACTTCCACTCATGGGGGTATAAATTGGGAAAATGAAAAATCAGCAAGACACAAGCACCCCAAAGTTTAGGGCTGCTCTGTTGACAAAGACCTCCACTTCATTCCACCTTCAATATCCCAGGAAAGAGAGAAATGGATAAAGAAGTTGTGGTCCTTATGTACAATGCAATATCACTCAGCCATGAAATCAATGTCATAAGGCTAGTAGCAGCATGATGAGTGGATTTATGTACGACGATTCTAAGTGAAATAAGTCACACAGAAAAGGACACTTCTCATAAGGTATCACTTATAGAGGGAATGTAAAAACCGTTACACTTGAACTGAATTACAAAACAGAACAGAGTCACACATGCAGAAAACACACTATGGCTGCTTAACGGGAAAGGTGAGGTGGGGTGATACATAAAACAAGGGTTTCAAATTAGCTCAGATACCGTTCCATAAACCCAATATGTAATAGACAAGACCTACTCCTTGCTCAGAGAACTGGACTCAACACGCCCTATTCACCGCACAAGAATATATCTGACTAGTAATAATCTTAAAACCTATGTATTGATATCTCTCTGTTAGTGTGTCAAGTGGGTGTAAAGTGGCATAAACACAGCAGTGAAAAGCAGCTAAACCCCATTATAAAAATAAATTACTTTGAAAAACCCATGAAACAAAGACAGTGAAAGAGAGAGAAATTCTTACACAATGCGTTCAGGGGCTGTGATGCAACCTGGATTGACCATATCTAGACCCACAGCTGGATGAGACATAAGGGTGGACACTCTTGGGGCTGAGAGGTTTGGTGAGGTTGGGTGAGCAAACGCAGACCCTTTAAAGTAATACTGCGTGGTACCCATCGCATGGGTCCCAACTCTCCAGGTTCAAGGGCATCTTCCTACATCGAAAACATGCATGAGAAAACAAAAAGATGGTACACCATGTGATGGGGAAAGGTTTCTAAAACGCACCTCATTTCTCTTCTCCTTGTGCCCGGGTTCGCCATTCCATCCGCTTTACTAACAATCTCCCTACTTGGAGCATCAGCACCTTTAACCTCCTGTTCCGTACAGGTTGCAATTTGTCCTGAGGATGAACGGGTAGACGGGGAACCAGTGAGAGACTAGCTCTTGGTGTTGGGACAGGCACAGGTCACTCTATTTTCCCATCAGGAAGAAGAATTAACCACAGGCTCATCCTCCCCCCGGAACCAGAACAGGGCCTGAAGCCATCCTGCGCTTTTGCGGCCAGCTCCCAAAAAAGCGAGTTGTACAATGGAGCTTCAGGGCACTGCAATTCACAAACCTGCAGAGTTATAAATGATAACTCTCGTCCACAAATATATTGAGGGAAGGCAAAGAAGAGGATTTGAAATCAAGGCAGAAATGCAGGAAACAGATTTCAGGAGGTAGATTCGAATCACCTTTAAAGCACATGAAAAGCGGCAAAACGTTGACAATGATGCCCTTGGCCAAAAAGGGCGTATGCGTTTTTTCCTGAATATATTCAGGAAAAAACGCATACGCCCTTTTTGGCCAACCAAGCAACCTGGAAAGGCAAATCAGGGCTACAAAGAAGACTCGCTACCCATCGGTCAAAAGGGCCATGCTGAAAAAAGTCTCAAAACCAGAAATGCAGGACAGGCCATGGAGAAATGGGAGCCTTGCTACACTGATGGGCGGGATGTAAATTGCCAACAGCCACTCTGGAGAAGTGTACGGTGTGTCCTGAAACATCTAAAAAACACAGCTTAGAGAGCATAGGGCACTTCCACTCATGGGGGTATAAATTGGGAAAATGAAAAATCAGCAAGACACAAGCACCCCAAAGTTTAGGGCTGCTCTGTTGACAAGGACCTCCACTTCATTCCACCTTCAATATCCCAGGAGGGAGAAAAATGGATAAAGAAGTTGTGGTCCTTATGTACAATGGAATATCACTCAGCCATGAAATCAATGTCATAAGGCTACTAGCAGCATGATGAGTGGATTTAGGTACGACGATTCTAAGTGAAATAAGTCACACAGAAAAGGACACTTCTCATAAGGTATCACTTATAGAGGGACTGTAAAAACCGTTACACTTGAACTGAATTACAAAACAGAACAGAGTCACACATGCAGAAAACACACTATGGCTGCTTAACGGGAAAGGTGAGGTGGGGTGATACATAAAACAAGGGTTTCAAATTATCTCAGATACCGTTCCATAAACCCAATATGTAATAGACAAGACCTACTCCTTGCTCAGAGAACTGGACTCAACACGCCCTATTCACCGCACAAGAATATATCTGACTAGTAATAATCTTAAAACCTATGTATTGATATCTCTCTGTTAGTGTGTCAAGTGGGTGTAAAGCGGCATAAACACAGCAGTGAAAAGCAGCTAAACCCCATTATAAAAATAAATTACTTTGAAAAACCCATGAAACAAAGACAGTGAAAGAGAGAGAAATTCTTACACAATGCGTTCAGGGGCTGTGATGCAACCTGGATTGACCATTTCTAGACCCACAGCTGGATGAGACATAAGGGTGGACACTCTTGGGGCTGAGAGGTTTGGTGAGGTTGGGTGAGCAAACGCAGACCCTTTAAAGTAATACTGCGTGGTACCCATCGCATGGGTCCCAAATCTCCAGGTTCAAGGGCATCTTCCTACATCGAAAACATGCATGAGAAAACAAAAAAGATGGTACACCATGTGATGGGGAAAGGTTTCTAAAACGCACCTCATTTCTCTTCTCCTTGTGCCCGGGGTCGCCATTCCAGCCGCTTTACTAACAATCTCCCTACTTGGAGCATCAGCACCTTTAACCTCCTGTTCCGTACAGGTTGCAATTTGTCCTGAGGATGAACGGGAATACGGGGAACCAGTGAGAGACTAGCTCTTGTTGTTGGGACAGGCACAGGTCACTCTATTTTCCCATCAGGAAGAAGAATTAACCACAGGCTCATCCTCCCCCCCGGAACCAGAACAGGGCCTGAAGCCATCCTGCGCTTTTGCGGCCAGCTCCCAAAAAAGCGAGTTGTAAAATGGAGCTTCAGGGCACTGCAATTCACAAACCTGCAGAGTTATAAATGATAACTCTCGTCCACAAATATATTTAGGGAAGGCAAAGAAGAGGATTTGAAATCAAGGCAGAAATGCAGGAAACAGATTTCAGGAGGTAGATTCGAATCGCCTTTAAAGCACATGAAAAGCGGCAAAACGTTGACAATGATGCCCTTGGCCAAAAAGGGCGTATGCGTTTTTTCCTGAATATATTCAGGAAAAAACGCATACGCCCTTTTTGGCCAACCAAGCAACCTGGAAAGGCAAATCAGGGCTACAAAGAAGACTCGCTACCCATCGGTCAAAAGGGCCATGCTGAAAAAAGTCTCAAAACCAGAAATGCAGGACAGGCCATGGAGAAATGGGAGCCTTGCTACACTGATGTGTGGGATGTAAATTGCCAACAGCCACTCTGGAGAAGTGTACGGTGTGTCCTGAAACATCTAAAAAACACAGCTTAGAGAGCATAGGGCACTTCCACTCATGGGGGTATAAATTGGGAAAATGAAAAATCAGCAAGACACAAGCACCCCAAAGTTTAGGGCTGCTCTGTTGACAAAGACCTCCACTTCATTCCACCTTCAATATCCCAGGAAAGAGAGAAATGGATAAAGAAGTTGTGGTCCTTATGTACAATGCAATATCACTCAGCCATGAAATCAATGTCATAAGGCTAGTAGCAGCATGATGAGTGGATTTATGTACGACGATTCTAAGTGAAATAAGTCACACAGAAAAGGACACTTCTCATAAGGTATCACTTATAGAGGGAATGTAAAAACCGTTACACTTGAACTGAATTACAAAACAGAACAGAGTCACACATGCAGAAAACACACTATGGCTGCTTAACGGGAAAGGTGAGGTGGGGTGATACATAAAACAAGGGTTTCAAATTAGCTCAGATACCGTTCCATAAACCCAATATGTAATAGACAAGACCTACTCCTTGCTCAGAGAACTGGACTCAACACGCCCTATTCACCGCACAAGAATATATCTGACTAGTAATAATCTTAAAACCTATGTATTGATATCTCTCTGTTAGTGTGTCAAGTGGGTGTAAAGTGGCATAAACACAGCAGTGAAAAGCAGCTAAACCCCATTATAAAAATAAATTACTTTGAAAAACCCATGAAACAAAGACAGTGAAAGAGAGAGAAATTCTTACACAATGCGTTCAGGGGCTGTGATGCAACCTGGATTGACCATATCTAGACCCACAGCTGGATGAGACATAAGGGTGGACACTCTTGGGGCTGAGAGGTTTGGTGAGGTTGGGTGAGCAAACGCAGACCCTTTAAAGTAATACTGCGTGGTACCCATCGCATGGGTCCCAACTCTCCAGGTTCAAGGGCATCTTCCTACATCGAAAACATGCATGAGAAAACAAAAAGATGGTACACCATGTGATGGGGAAAGGTTTCTAAAACGCACCTCATTTCTCTTCTCCTTGTGCCCGGGTTCGCCATTCCATCCGCTTTACTAACAATCTCCCTACTTGGAGCATCAGCACCTTTAACCTCCTGTTCCGTACAGGTTGCAATTTGTCCTGAGGATGAACGGGTAGACGGGGAACCAGTGAGAGACTAGCTCTTGGTGTTGGGACAGGCACAGGTCACTCTATTTTCCCATCAGGAAGAAGAATTAACCACAGGCTCATCCTCCCCCCGGAACCAGAACAGGGCCTGAAGCCATCCTGCGCTTTTGCGGCCAGCTCCCAAAAAAGCGAGTTGTAAAATGGAGCTTCAGGGCACTGCAATTCACAAACCTGCAGAGTTATAAATGATAACTCTCGTCCACAAATATATTGAGGGAAGGCAAAGAAGAGGATTTGAAATCAAGGCAGAAATGCAGGAAACAGATTTCAGGAGGTAGATTCGAATCACCTTTAAAGCACATGAAAAGCGGCAAAACGTTGACAATGATGCCCTTGGCCAAAAAGGGCGTATGCGTTTTTTCCTGAATATATTCAGGAAAAAACGCATACGCCCTTTTTGGCCAACCAAGCAACCTGGAAAGGCAAATCAGGGCTACAAAGAAGACTCGCTACCCATCGGTCAAAAGGGCCATGCTGAAAAAAGTCTCAAAACCAGAAATGCAGGACAGGCCATGGAGAAATGGGAGCCTTGCTACACTGATGGGCGGGATGTAAATTGCCAACAGCCACTCTGGAGAAGTGTACGGTGTGTCCTGAAACATCTAAAAAACACAGCTTAGAGAGCATAGGGCACTTCCACTCATGGGGGTATAAATTGGGAAAATGAAAAATCAGCAAGACACAAGCACCCCAAAGTTTAGGGCTGCTCTGTTGACAAGGACCTCCACTTCATTCCACCTTCAATATCCCAGGAGGGAGAAAAATGGATAAAGAAGTTGTGGTCCTTATGTACAATGGAATATCACTCAGCCATGAAATCAATGTCATAAGGCTACTAGCAGCATGATGAGTGGATTTAGGTACGACGATTCTAAGTGAAATAAGTCACACAGAAAAGGACACTTCTCATAAGGTATCACTTATAGAGGGACTGTAAAAACCGTTACACTTGAACTGAATTACAAAACAGAACAGAGTCACACATGCAGAAAACACACTATGGCTGCTTAACGGGAAAGGTGAGGTGGGGTGATACATAAAACAAGGGTTTCAAATTATCTCAGATACCGTTCCATAAACCCAATATGTAATAGACAAGACCTACTCCTTGCTCAGAGAACTGGACTCAACACGCCCTATTCACCGCACAAGAATATATCTGACTAGTAATAATCTTAAAACCTATGTATTGATATCTCTCTGTTAGTGTGTCAAGTGGGTGTAAAGCGGCATAAACACAGCAGTGAAAAGCAGCTAAACCCCATTATAAAAATAAATTACTTTGAAAAACCCATGAAACAAAGACAGTGAAAGAGAGAGAAATTCTTACACAATGCGTTCAGGGGCTGTGATGCAACCTGGATTGACCATTTCTAGACCCACAGCTGGATGAGACATAAGGGTGGACACTCTTGGGGCTGAGAGGTTTGGTGAGGTTGGGTGAGCAAACGCAGACCCTTTAAAGTAATACTGCGTGGTACCCATCGCATGGGTCCCAAATCTCCAGGTTCAAGGGCATCTTCCTACATCGAAAACATGCATGAGAAAACAAAAAAGATGGTACACCATGTGATGGGGAAAGGTTTCTAAAACGCACCTCATTTCTCTTCTCCTTGTGCCCGGGGTCGCCATTCCAGCCGCTTTACTAACAATCTCCCTACTTGGAGCATCAGCACCTTTAACCTCCTGTTCCGTACAGGTTGCAATTTGTCCTGAGGATGAACGGGAATACGGGGAACCAGTGAGAGACTAGCTCTTGTTGTTGGGACAGGCACAGGTCACTCTATTTTCCCATCAGGAAGAAGAATTAACCACAGGCTCATCCTCCCCCCCGGAACCAGAACAGGGCCTGAAGCCATCCTGCGCTTTTGCGGCCAGCTCCCAAAAAAGCGAGTTGTAAAATGGAGCTTCAGGGCACTGCAATTCACAAACCTGCAGAGTTATAAATGATAACTCTCGTCCACAAATATATTTAGGGAAGGCAAAGAAGAGGATTTGAAATCAAGGCAGAAATGCAGGAAACAGATTTCAGGAGGTAGATTCGAATCGCCTTTAAAGCACATGAAAAGCGGCAAAACGTTGACAATGATGCCCTTGGCCAAAAAGGGCGTATGCGTTTTTTCCTGAATATATTCAGGAAAAAACGCATACGCCCTTTTTGGCCAACCAAGCAACCTGGAAAGGCAAATCAGGGCTACAAAGAAGACTCGCTACCCATCGGTCAAAAGGGCCATGCTGAAAAAAGTCTCAAAACCAGAAATGCAGGACAGGCCATGGAGAAATGGGAGCCTTGCTACACTGATGTGTGGGATGTAAATTGCCAACAGCCACTCTGGAGAAGTGTACGGTGTGTCCTGAAACATCTAAAAAACACAGCTTAGAGAGCATAGGGCACTTCCACTCATGGGGGTATAAATTGGGAAAATGAAAAATCAGCAAGACACAAGCACCCCAAAGTTTAGGGCTGCTCTGTTGACAAAGACCTCCACTTCATTCCACCTTCAATATCCCAGGAAAGAGAGAAATGGATAAAGAAGTTGTGGTCCTTATGTACAATGCAATATCACTCAGCCATGAAATCAATGTCATAAGGCTAGTAGCAGCATGATGAGTGGATTTATGTACGACGATTCTAAGTGAAATAAGTCACACAGAAAAGGACACTTCTCATAAGGTATCACTTATAGAGGGAATGTAAAAACCGTTACACTTGAACTGAATTACAAAACAGAACAGAGTCACACATGCAGAAAACACACTATGGCTGCTTAACGGGAAAGGTGAGGTGGGGTGATACATAAAACAAGGGTTTCAAATTAGCTCAGATACCGTTCCATAAACCCAATATGTAATAGACAAGACCTACTCCTTGCTCAGAGAACTGGACTCAACACGCCCTATTCACCGCACAAGAATATATCTGACTAGTAATAATCTTAAAACCTATGTATTGATATCTCTCTGTTAGTGTGTCAAGTGGGTGTAAAGTGGCATAAACACAGCAGTGAAAAGCAGCTAAACCCCATTATAAAAATAAATTACTTTGAAAAACCCATGAAACAAAGACAGTGAAAGAGAGAGAAATTCTTACACAATGCGTTCAGGGGCTGTGATGCAACCTGGATTGACCATATCTAGACCCACAGCTGGATGAGACATAAGGGTGGACACTCTTGGGGCTGAGAGGTTTGGTGAGGTTGGGTGAGCAAACGCAGACCCTTTAAAGTAATACTGCGTGGTACCCATCGCATGGGTCCCAACTCTCCAGGTTCAAGGGCATCTTCCTACATCGAAAACATGCATGAGAAAACAAAAAGATGGTACACCATGTGATGGGGAAAGGTTTCTAAAACGCACCTCATTTCTCTTCTCCTTGTGCCCGGGTTCGCCATTCCATCCGCTTTACTAACAATCTCCCTACTTGGAGCATCAGCACCTTTAACCTCCTGTTCCGTACAGGTTGCAATTTGTCCTGAGGATGAACGGGTAGACGGGGAACCAGTGAGAGACTAGCTCTTGGTGTTGGGACAGGCACAGGTCACTCTATTTTCCCATCAGGAAGAAGAATTAACCACAGGCTCATCCTCCCCCCGGAACCAGAACAGGGCCTGAAGCCATCCTGCGCTTTTGCGGCCAGCTCCCAAAAAAGCGAGTTGTAAAATGGAGCTTCAGGGCACTGCAATTCACAAACCTGCAGAGTTATAAATGATAACTCTCGTCCACAAATATATTGAGGGAAGGCAAAGAAGAGGATTTGAAATCAAGGCAGAAATGCAGGAAACAGATTTCAGGAGGTAGATTCGAATCACCTTTAAAGCACATGAAAAGCGGCAAAACGTTGACAATGATGCCCTTGGCCAAAAAGGGCGTATGCGTTTTTTCCTGAATATATTCAGGAAAAAACGCATATGCCCTTTTTGGCCAACCAAGCAACCTGGAAAGGCAAATCAGGGCTACAAAGAAGACTCGCTACCCATCGGTCAAAAGGGCCTTGCTGAAAAAAGTCTCAAAACCAGAAATGCAGGACAGGCCATGGAGAAATGGGAGCCTTGCTACACTGATGGGCGGGATGTAAATTGCCAACAGCCACTCTGGAGAAGTGTACGGTGTGTCCTGAAACATCTAAAAAACACAGCTTAGAGAGCATAGGGCACTTCCACTCATGGGGGTATAAATTAGGAAAATGAAAAATCAGCAAGACACAAGCACCCCAAAGTTTAGGGCTGCTCTGTTGACAAGGACCTCCACTTCATTCCACCTTCAATATCCCAGGAGGGAGAAAAATGGATAAAGAAGTTGTGGTCCTTATGTACAATGGAATATCACTCAGCCATGAAATCAATGTCATAAGGCTAGTAGCAGCATGATGAGTGGATTTAGGTACGACGATTCTAAGAGAAATAAGTCACACAGAAAAGGACACTTCTCATAAGGTATCACTTATAGAGGGACTGTAAAAACCTTTACACTTGAACTGAATTACAAAACAGAACAGAGTCACACATGCAGAAAACACACTATGGCTGCTTAACGGGAAAGGTGAGGTGGGGTGATACATAAAACAAGGGTTTCAAATTAGCTCAGATACCGTTCCATAAACCCAATATGTAATAGACAAGACCTACTCCTTGCTCAGAGAACTGGACTCAACACGCCCTATTCACCGCACAAGAATATATCTGACTAGTAATAATCTTAAAACCTATGTATTGATATCTCTCTGTTAGTGTGTCAAGTGGGTGTAAAGCGGCATAAACACAGCAGTGAAAAGCAGCTAAACCCCATTATAAAAATAAATTACTTTGAAAAACCCATGAAACAAAGACAGTGAAAGAGAGAGAAATTCTTACACAATGCGTTCAGGGGCTGTGATGCAACCTGGATTGACCATTTCTAGACCCACAGCTGGATGAGACATAAGGGTGGACACTCTTGGGGCTGAGAGGTTTGGTGAGGTTGGGTGAGCAAACGCAGACCCTTTAAAGTAATACTGCGTGGTACCCATCGCATGGTTCCCAAATCTCCAGGTTCAAGGGCATCTTCCTACATCGAAAACATGCATGAGAAAACAAAAAAGATGGTACACCATGTGATGGGGAAAGGTTTCTAAAACGCACCTCATTTCTCTTCTCCTTGTGCCCGGGGTCACCATTCCAGCCGCTTTACTAACAATCTCCCTACTTGGAGCATCAGCACCTTTAACCTCCTGTTCCGTACAGGTTGCAATTTGTCCTGAGGATGAACGGGAATACGGGGAACCAGTGAGAGACTAGCTCTTGGTGTTGGGACAGGCACAGGTCACTCTATTTTCCCATCAGGAAGAAGAATTAACCACAGGCTCATCCTCCCCCCGGAACCAGAACAGGGCCTGAAGCCATCCTGCGCTTTTGCGGCCAGCTCCCAAAAAAGCGAGTTGTAAAATGGAGCTTCAGGGCACTGCAATTCACAAACGTGCAGAGTTATAAATGATAACTCTCGTCCACAAATATATTGAGGGAAGGCAAAGAAGAGGATTTGAAATCAAGGCAGAAATGCAGGAAACAGATTTCAGGAGGTAGATTCGAATCACCTTTAAAGCACATGAAAAGCGGCAAAACGTTGACAATGATGCCCTTGGCCAAAAAGGGCGTATGCGTTTTTTCCTGAATATATTCAGGAAAAAACGCATACGCCCTTTTTGGCCAACCAAGCAACCTGGAAAGGCAAATCAGGGCTACAAAGAAGACTCGCTACCCATCGGTCAAAAGGGCCATGCTGAAAAAAGTCTCAAAACCAGAAATGCAGGACAGGCCATGGAGAAATGGGAGCCTTGCTACACTGATGGGCGGGATGTAAATTGCCAACAGCCACTCTGGAGAAGTGTACGGTGTGTCCTGAAACATCTAAAAAACACAGCTTAGAGAGCATAGGGCACTTCCACTCATGGGGGTATAAATTGGGAAAATGAAAAATCAGCAAGACACAAGCACCCCAAAGTTTAGGGCTGCTCTGTTGACAAGGACCTCCACTTCATTCCACCTTCAATATCCCAGGAGGGAGAAAAATGGATAAAGAAGTTGTGGTCCTTTTGTACAATGGAATATCACTCAGCCATGAAATCAAAGTCATAAGGCTAATAGCAGCATGATGAGTGGATTTAGGTACGACGATTCTAAGTGAAATAAGTCACACAGAAAAGGACACTTCTCATAAGGTATCACTTATAGAGGGACTGTAAAAACCGTTACACTTGAACTGAATTACAAAACAGAACAGTGTCACACATGCAGAAAACACACTATGGCTGCTTAACGGGAAAGGTGAGGTGGGGTGATACATAAAACAAGTGTTTCAAATTAGCTCAGATACCGTTCCATAAACCCAATATGTAATAGACAAGACCTACTCCTTGCTCAGAGAACTGGACTCAACACGCCCTATTCACCGCACAAGAATATATCTGACTAGTAATAATCTTAAAACCTATGTATTGATATCTCTCTGTTAGTGTGTCAAGTGGGTGTAAAGCGGCATAAACACAGCAGTGAAAAGCAGCTAAACCCCATTATAAAAATAAATTACTTTGAAAAACCCATGAAACAAAGACAGTGAAAGAGAGAGAAATTCTTACACAATGCGTTCAGGGGCTGTGATGCAACCTGGATTGACCATTTCTAGACCCACAGCTGGATGAGACATAAGGGTGGACACTCTTGGGGCTGAGAGGTTTGGTGAGGTTGGGTGAGCAAACGCAGACCCTTTAAAGTAATACTGCGTGGTACCCATCGCATGGGTCCCAAATCTCCAGGTTCAAGGGCATCTTCCTACATCGAAAACATGCATGAGAAAACAAAAAAGATGGTACACCATGTGATGGGGAAAGGTTTCTAAAACGCACCTCATTTCTCTTCTCCTTGTGCCCGGGGTCGCCATTCCAGCCGCTTTACTAACAATCTCCCTACTTGGAGCATCAGCACCTTTAACCTCCTGTTCCGTACAGGTTGCAATTTGTCCTGAGGATGAACGGGAATACGGGGAACCAGTGAGAGACTAGCTCTTGTTTTTGGGACAGGCACAGGTCACTCTATTTTCCCATCAGGAAGAAGAATTAACCACAGGCTCATCCTCCCCCCCGGAACCAGAACAGGGCCTGAAGCCATCCTGCGCTTTTGCGGCCAGCTCCCAAAAAAGCGAGTTGTAAAATGGAGCTTCAGGGCACTGCAATTCACAAACATGCAGAGTTATAAATGATAACTCTCGTCCACAAATATATTGAGGGAAGGCAAAGAAGAGGATTTGAAATCAAGGCAGAAATGCAGGAAACAGATTTCAGGAGGTAGATTCGAATCGCCTTTAAAGCACATGAAAAGCGGCAAAACGTTGACAATGATGCTCTTGGCCAAAAAGGGCGTATGCGTTTTTTCCTGAATATATTCAGGAAAAAACGCATACGCCCTTTTTGGCCAACCAAGCAACCTGGAAAGGCAAATCAGGGCTACAAAGAAGACTCGCTACCCATCGGTCAAAAGGGCCATGCTGAAAAAAGTCTCAAAACCAGAAATGCAGGACAGGCCATGGAGAAATGGGAGCCTTGCTACACTGATGGGTGGGATGTAAATTGCCAACAGCCACTCTGGAGAAGTGTACGGTGTGTCCTGAAACATCTAAAAAACACAGCTTAGAGAGCATAGGGCACTTCCACTCATGGGGGTATAAATTGGGAAAATGAAAAATCAGCAAGACACAAGCACCCCAAAGTTTAGGGCTGCTCTGTTGACAAGGACCTCCACTTCATTCCACCTTCAATATCCCAGGAGGGAGAAAAATGGATAAAGAAGTTGTGGTCCTTATGTACAATGGAATATCACTCAGCCATGAAATCAATGTCATAAGGCTACTAGCAGCATGATGAGTGGATTTAGGTACGACGATTCTAAGTGAAATAAGTCACACAGAAAAGGACACTTCTCATAAGGTATCACTTATAGAGGGACTGTAAAAACCGTTACACTTGAACTGAATTACAAAACAGAACAGAGTCACACATGCAGAAAACACACTATGGCTGCTTAACGGGAAAGGTGAGGTGGGGTGATACATAAAACAAGGGTTTCAAATTATCTCAGATACCGTTCCATAAACCCAATATGTAATAGACAAGACCTACTCCTTGCTCAGAGAACTGGACTCAACACGCCCTATTCACCGCACAAGAATATATCTGACTAGTAATAATCTTAAAACCTATGTATTGATATCTCTCTGTTAGTGTGTCAAGTGGGTGTAAAGCGGCATAAACACAGCAGTGAAAAGCAGCTAAACCCCATTATAAAAATAAATTACTTTGAAAAACCCATGAAACAAAGACAGTGAAAGAGAGAGAAATTCTTACACAATGCGTTCAGGGGCTGTGATGCAACCTGGATTGACCATTTCTAGACCCACAGCTGGATGAGACATAAGGGTGGACACTCTTGGGGCTGAGAGGTTTGGTGAGGTTGGGTGAGCAAACGCAGACCCTTTAAAGTAATACTGCGTGGTACCCATCGCATGGGTCCCAAATCTCCAGGTTCAAGGGCATCTTCCTACATCGAAAACATGCATGAGAAAACAAAAAAGATGGTACACCATGTGATGGGGAAAGGTTTCTAAAACGCACCTCATTTCTCTTCTCCTTGTGCCCGGGGTCGCCATTCCAGCCGCTTTACTAACAATCTCCCTACTTGGAGCATCAGCACCTTTAACCTCCTGTTCCGTACAGGTTGCAATTTGTCCTGAGGATGAACGGGAATACGGGGAACCAGTGAGAGACTAGCTCTTGTTGTTGGGACAGGCACAGGTCACTCTATTTTCCCATCAGGAAGAAGAATTAACCACAGGCTCATCCTCCCCCCCGGAACCAGAACAGGGCCTGAAGCCATCCTGCGCTTTTGCGGCCAGCTCCCAAAAAAGCGAGTTGTAAAATGGAGCTTCAGGGCACTGCAATTCACAAACCTGCAGAGTTATAAATGATAACTCTCGTCCACAAATATATTTAGGGAAGGCAAAGAAGAGGATTTGAAATCAAGGCAGAAATGCAGGAAACAGATTTCAGGAGGTAGATTCGAATCGCCTTTAAAGCACATGAAAAGCGGCAAAACGTTGACAATGATGCCCTTGGCCAAAAAGGGCGTATGCGTTTTTTCCTGAATATATTCAGGAAAAAACGCATACGCCCTTTTTGGCCAACCAAGCAACCTGGAAAGGCAAATCAGGGCTACAAAGAAGACTCGCTACCCATCGGTCAAAAGGGCCATGCTGAAAAAAGTCTCAAAACCAGAAATGCAGGACAGGCCATGGAGAAATGGGAGCCTTGCTACACTGATGTGTGGGATGTAAATTGCCAACAGCCACTCTGGAGAAGTGTACGGTGTGTCCTGAAACATCTAAAAAACACAGCTTAGAGAGCATAGGGCACTTCCACTCATGGGGGTATAAATTGGGAAAATGAAAAATCAGCAAGACACAAGCACCCCAAAGTTTAGGGCTGCTCTGTTGACAAAGACCTCCACTTCATTCCACCTTCAATATCCCAGGAAAGAGAGAAATGGATAAAGAAGTTGTGGTCCTTATGTACAATGCAATATCACTCAGCCATGAAATCAATGTCATAAGGCTAGTAGCAGCATGATGAGTGGATTTATGTACGACGATTCTAAGTGAAATAAGTCACACAGAAAAGGACACTTCTCATAAGGTATCACTTATAGAGGGAATGTAAAAACCGTTACACTTGAACTGAATTACAAAACAGAACAGAGTCACACATGCAGAAAACACACTATGGCTGCTTAACGGGAAAGGTGAGGTGGGGTGATACATAAAACAAGGGTTTCAAATTAGCTCAGATACCGTTCCATAAACCCAATATGTAATAGACAAGACCTACTCCTTGCTCAGAGAACTGGACTCAACACGCCCTATTCACCGCACAAGAATATATCTGACTAGTAATAATCTTAAAACCTATGTATTGATATCTCTCTGTTAGTGTGTCAAGTGGGTGTAAAGTGGCATAAACACAGCAGTGAAAAGCAGCTAAACCCCATTATAAAAATAAATTACTTTGAAAAACCCATGAAACAAAGACAGTGAAAGAGAGAGAAATTCTTACACAATGCGTTCAGGGGCTGTGATGCAACCTGGATTGACCATATCTAGACCCACAGCTGGATGAGACATAAGGGTGGACACTCTTGGGGCTGAGAGGTTTGGTGAGGTTGGGTGAGCAAACGCAGACCCTTTAAAGTAATACTGCGTGGTACCCATCGCATGGGTCCCAACTCTCCAGGTTCAAGGGCATCTTCCTACATCGAAAACATGCATGAGAAAACAAAAAGATGGTACACCATGTGATGGGGAAAGGTTTCTAAAACGCACCTCATTTCTCTTCTCCTTGTGCCCGGGTTCGCCATTCCATCCGCTTTACTAACAATCTCCCTACTTGGAGCATCAGCACCTTTAACCTCCTGTTCCGTACAGGTTGCAATTTGTCCTGAGGATGAACGGGTAGACGGGGAACCAGTGAGAGACTAGCTCTTGGTGTTGGGACAGGCACAGGTCACTCTATTTTCCCATCAGGAAGAAGAATTAACCACAGGCTCATCCTCCCCCCGGAACCAGAACAGGGCCTGAAGCCATCCTGCGCTTTTGCGGCCAGCTCCCAAAAAAGCGAGTTGTAAAATGGAGCTTCAGGGCACTGCAATTCACAAACCTGCAGAGTTATAAATGATAACTCTCGTCCACAAATATATTGAGGGAAGGCAAAGAAGAGGATTTGAAATCAAGGCAGAAATGCAGGAAACAGATTTCAGGAGGTAGATTCGAATCACCTTTAAAGCACATGAAAAGCGGCAAAACGTTGACAATGATGCCCTTGGCCAAAAAGGGCGTATGCGTTTTTTCCTGAATATATTCAGGAAAAAACGCATACGCCCTTTTTGGCCAACCAAGCAACCTGGAAAGGCAAATCAGGGCTACAAAGAAGACTCGCTACCCATCGGTCAAAAGGGCCATGCTGAAAAAAGTCTCAAAACCAGAAATGCAGGACAGGCCATGGAGAAATGGGAGCCTTGCTACACTGATGGGCGGGATGTAAATTGCCAACAGCCACTCTGGAGAAGTGTACGGTGTGTCCTGAAACATCTAAAAAACACAGCTTAGAGAGCATAGGGCACTTCCACTCATGGGGGTATAAATTGGGAAAATGAAAAATCAGCAAGACACAAGCACCCCAAAGTTTAGGGCTGCTCTGTTGACAAGGACCTCCACTTCATTCCACCTTCAATATCCCAGGAGGGAGAAAAATGGATAAAGAAGTTGTGGTCCTTATGTACAATGGAATATCACTCAGCCATGAAATCAATGTCATAAGGCTACTAGCAGCATGATGAGTGGATTTAGGTACGACGATTCTAAGTGAAATAAGTCACACAGAAAAGGACACTTCTCATAAGGTATCACTTATAGAGGGACTGTAAAAACCGTTACACTTGAACTGAATTACAAAACAGAACAGAGTCACACATGCAGAAAACACACTATGGCTGCTTAACGGGAAAGGTGAGGTGGGGTGATACATAAAACAAGGGTTTCAAATTATCTCAGATACCGTTCCATAAACCCAATATGTAATAGACAAGACCTACTCCTTGCTCAGAGAACTGGACTCAACACGCCCTATTCACCGCACAAGAATATATCTGACTAGTAATAATCTTAAAACCTATGTATTGATATCTCTCTGTTAGTGTGTCAAGTGGGTGTAAAGCGGCATAAACACAGCAGTGAAAAGCAGCTAAACCCCATTATAAAAATAAATTACTTTGAAAAACCCATGAAACAAAGACAGTGAAAGAGAGAGAAATTCTTACACAATGCGTTCAGGGGCTGTGATGCAACCTGGATTGACCATTTCTAGACCCACAGCTGGATGAGACATAAGGGTGGACACTCTTGGGGCTGAGAGGTTTGGTGAGGTTGGGTGAGCAAACGCAGACCCTTTAAAGTAATACTGCGTGGTACCCATCGCATGGGTCCCAAATCTCCAGGTTCAAGGGCATCTTCCTACATCGAAAACATGCATGAGAAAACAAAAAAGATGGTACACCATGTGATGGGGAAAGGTTTCTAAAACGCACCTCATTTCTCTTCTCCTTGTGCCCGGGGTCGCCATTCCAGCCGCTTTACTAACAATCTCCCTACTTGGAGCATCAGCACCTTTAACCTCCTGTTCCGTACAGGTTGCAATTTGTCCTGAGGATGAACGGGAATACGGGGAACCAGTGAGAGACTAGCTCTTGTTGTTGGGACAGGCACAGGTCACTCTATTTTCCCATCAGGAAGAAGAATTAACCACAGGCTCATCCTCCCCCCCGGAACCAGAACAGGGCCTGAAGCCATCCTGCGCTTTTGCGGCCAGCTCCCAAAAAAGCGAGTTGTAAAATGGAGCTTCAGGGCACTGCAATTCACAAACCTGCAGAGTTATAAATGATAACTCTCGTCCACAAATATATTTAGGGAAGGCAAAGAAGAGGATTTGAAATCAAGGCAGAAATGCAGGAAACAGATTTCAGGAGGTAGATTCGAATCGCCTTTAAAGCACATGAAAAGCGGCAAAACGTTGACAATGATGCCCTTGGCCAAAAAGGGCGTATGCGTTTTTTCCTGAATATATTCAGGAAAAAACGCATACGCCCTTTTTGGCCAACCAAGCAACCTGGAAAGGCAAATCAGGGCTACAAAGAAGACTCGCTACCCATCGGTCAAAAGGGCCATGCTGAAAAAAGTCTCAAAACCAGAAATGCAGGACAGGCCATGGAGAAATGGGAGCCTTGCTACACTGATGTGTGGGATGTAAATTGCCAACAGCCACTCTGGAGAAGTGTACGGTGTGTCCTGAAACATCTAAAAAACACAGCTTAGAGAGCATAGGGCACTTCCACTCATGGGGGTATAAATTGGGAAAATGAAAAATCAGCAAGACACAAGCACCCCAAAGTTTAGGGCTGCTCTGTTGACAAAGACCTCCACTTCATTCCACCTTCAATATCCCAGGAAAGAGAGAAATGGATAAAGAAGTTGTGGTCCTTATGTACAATGCAATATCACTCAGCCATGAAATCAATGTCATAAGGCTAGTAGCAGCATGATGAGTGGATTTATGTACGACGATTCTAAGTGAAATAAGTCACACAGAAAAGGACACTTCTCATAAGGTATCACTTATAGAGGGAATGTAAAAACCGTTACACTTGAACTGAATTACAAAACAGAACAGAGTCACACATGCAGAAAACACACTATGGCTGCTTAACGGGAAAGGTGAGGTGGGGTGATACATAAAACAAGGGTTTCAAATTAGCTCAGATACCGTTCCATAAACCCAATATGTAATAGACAAGACCTACTCCTTGCTCAGAGAACTGGACTCAACACGCCCTATTCACCGCACAAGAATATATCTGACTAGTAATAATCTTAAAACCTATGTATTGATATCTCTCTGTTAGTGTGTCAAGTGGGTGTAAAGTGGCATAAACACAGCAGTGAAAAGCAGCTAAACCCCATTATAAAAATAAATTACTTTGAAAAACCCATGAAACAAAGACAGTGAAAGAGAGAGAAATTCTTACACAATGCGTTCAGGGGCTGTGATGCAACCTGGATTGACCATATCTAGACCCACAGCTGGATGAGACATAAGGGTGGACACTCTTGGGGCTGAGAGGTTTGGTGAGGTTGGGTGAGCAAACGCAGACCCTTTAAAGTAATACTGCGTGGTACCCATCGCATGGGTCCCAACTCTCCAGGTTCAAGGGCATCTTCCTACATCGAAAACATGCATGAGAAAACAAAAAGATGGTACACCATGTGATGGGGAAAGGTTTCTAAAACGCACCTCATTTCTCTTCTCCTTGTGCCCGGGTTCGCCATTCCATCCGCTTTACTAACAATCTCCCTACTTGGAGCATCAGCACCTTTAACCTCCTGTTCCGTACAGGTTGCAATTTGTCCTGAGGATGAACGGGTAGACGGGGAACCAGTGAGAGACTAGCTCTTGGTGTTGGGACAGGCACAGGTCACTCTATTTTCCCATCAGGAAGAAGAATTAACCACAGGCTCATCCTCCCCCCGGAACCAGAACAGGGCCTGAAGCCATCCTGCGCTTTTGCGGCCAGCTCCCAAAAAAGCGAGTTGTAAAATGGAGCTTCAGGGCACTGCAATTCACAAACCTGCAGAGTTATAAATGATAACTCTCGTCCACAAATATATTGAGGGAAGGCAAAGAAGAGGATTTGAAATCAAGGCAGAAATGCAGGAAACAGATTTCAGGAGGTAGATTCGAATCACCTTTAAAGCACATGAAAAGCGGCAAAACGTTGACAATGATGCCCTTGGCCAAAAAGGGCGTATGCGTTTTTTCCTGAATATATTCAGGAAAAAACGCATATGCCCTTTTTGGCCAACCAAGCAACCTGGAAAGGCAAATCAGGGCTACAAAGAAGACTCGCTACCCATCGGTCAAAAGGGCCTTGCTGAAAAAAGTCTCAAAACCAGAAATGCAGGACAGGCCATGGAGAAATGGGAGCCTTGCTACACTGATGGGCGGGATGTAAATTGCCAACAGCCACTCTGGAGAAGTGTACGGTGTGTCCTGAAACATCTAAAAAACACAGCTTAGAGAGCATAGGGCACTTCCACTCATGGGGGTATAAATTAGGAAAATGAAAAATCAGCAAGACACAAGCACCCCAAAGTTTAGGGCTGCTCTGTTGACAAGGACCTCCACTTCATTCCACCTTCAATATCCCAGGAGGGAGAAAAATGGATAAAGAAGTTGTGGTCCTTATGTACAATGGAATATCACTCAGCCATGAAATCAATGTCATAAGGCTAGTAGCAGCATGATGAGTGGATTTAGGTACGACGATTCTAAGAGAAATAAGTCACACAGAAAAGGACACTTCTCATAAGGTATCACTTATAGAGGGACTGTAAAAACCTTTACACTTGAACTGAATTACAAAACAGAACAGAGTCACACATGCAGAAAACACACTATGGCTGCTTAACGGGAAAGGTGAGGTGGGGTGATACATAAAACAAGGGTTTCAAATTAGCTCAGATACCGTTCCATAAACCCAATATGTAATAGACAAGACCTACTCCTTGCTCAGAGAACTGGACTCAACACGCCCTATTCACCGCACAAGAATATATCTGACTAGTAATAATCTTAAAACCTATGTATTGATATCTCTCTGTTAGTGTGTCAAGTGGGTGTAAAGCGGCATAAACACAGCAGTGAAAAGCAGCTAAACCCCATTATAAAAATAAATTACTTTGAAAAACCCATGAAACAAAGACAGTGAAAGAGAGAGAAATTCTTACACAATGCGTTCAGGGGCTGTGATGCAACCTGGATTGACCATTTCTAGACCCACAGCTGGATGAGACATAAGGGTGGACACTCTTGGGGCTGAGAGGTTTGGTGAGGTTGGGTGAGCAAACGCAGACCCTTTAAAGTAATACTGCGTGGTACCCATCGCATGGTTCCCAAATCTCCAGGTTCAAGGGCATCTTCCTACATCGAAAACATGCATGAGAAAACAAAAAAGATGGTACACCATGTGATGGGGAAAGGTTTCTAAAACGCACCTCATTTCTCTTCTCCTTGTGCCCGGGGTCACCATTCCAGCCGCTTTACTAACAATCTCCCTACTTGGAGCATCAGCACCTTTAACCTCCTGTTCCGTACAGGTTGCAATTTGTCCTGAGGATGAACGGGAATACGGGGAACCAGTGAGAGACTAGCTCTTGGTGTTGGGACAGGCACAGGTCACTCTATTTTCCCATCAGGAAGAAGAATTAACCACAGGCTCATCCTCCCCCCGGAACCAGAACAGGGCCTGAAGCCATCCTGCGCTTTTGCGGCCAGCTCCCAAAAAAGCGAGTTGTAAAATGGAGCTTCAGGGCACTGCAATTCACAAACGTGCAGAGTTATAAATGATAACTCTCGTCCACAAATATATTGAGGGAAGGCAAAGAAGAGGATTTGAAATCAAGGCAGAAATGCAGGAAACAGATTTCAGGAGGTAGATTCGAATCACCTTTAAAGCACATGAAAAGCGGCAAAACGTTGACAATGATGCCCTTGGCCAAAAAGGGCGTATGCGTTTTTTCCTGAATATATTCAGGAAAAAACGCATACGCCCTTTTTGGCCAACCAAGCAACCTGGAAAGGCAAATCAGGGCTACAAAGAAGACTCGCTACCCATCGGTCAAAAGGGCCATGCTGAAAAAAGTCTCAAAACCAGAAATGCAGGACAGGCCATGGAGAAATGGGAGCCTTGCTACACTGATGGGCGGGATGTAAATTGCCAACAGCCACTCTGGAGAAGTGTACGGTGTGTCCTGAAACATCTAAAAAACACAGCTTAGAGAGCATAGGGCACTTCCACTCATGGGGGTATAAATTGGGAAAATGAAAAATCAGCAAGACACAAGCACCCCAAAGTTTAGGGCTGCTCTGTTGACAAGGACCTCCACTTCATTCCACCTTCAATATCCCAGGAGGGAGAAAAATGGATAAAGAAGTTGTGGTCCTTTTGTACAATGGAATATCACTCAGCCATGAAATCAAAGTCATAAGGCTAATAGCAGCATGATGAGTGGATTTAGGTACGACGATTCTAAGTGAAATAAGTCACACAGAAAAGGACACTTCTCATAAGGTATCACTTATAGAGGGACTGTAAAAACCGTTACACTTGAACTGAATTACAAAACAGAACAGTGTCACACATGCAGAAAACACACTATGGCTGCTTAACGGGAAAGGTGAGGTGGGGTGATACATAAAACAAGTGTTTCAAATTAGCTCAGATACCGTTCCATAAACCCAATATGTAATAGACAAGACCTACTCCTTGCTCAGAGAACTGGACTCAACACGCCCTATTCACCGCACAAGAATATATCTGACTAGTAATAATCTTAAAACCTATGTATTGATATCTCTCTGTTAGTGTGTCAAGTGGGTGTAAAGCGGCATAAACACAGCAGTGAAAAGCAGCTAAACCCCATTATAAAAATAAATTACTTTGAAAAACCCATGAAACAAAGACAGTGAAAGAGAGAGAAATTCTTACACAATGCGTTCAGGGGCTGTGATGCAACCTGGATTGACCATTTCTAGACCCACAGCTGGATGAGACATAAGGGTGGACACTCTTGGGGCTGAGAGGTTTGGTGAGGTTGGGTGAGCAAACGCAGACCCTTTAAAGTAATACTGCGTGGTACCCATCGCATGGGTCCCAAATCTCCAGGTTCAAGGGCATCTTCCTACATCGAAAACATGCATGAGAAAACAAAAAAGATGGTACACCATGTGATGGGGAAAGGTTTCTAAAACGCACCTCATTTCTCTTCTCCTTGTGCCCGGGGTCGCCATTCCAGCCGCTTTACTAACAATCTCCCTACTTGGAGCATCAGCACCTTTAACCTCCTGTTCCGTACAGGTTGCAATTTGTCCTGAGGATGAACGGGAATACGGGGAACCAGTGAGAGACTAGCTCTTGTTTTTGGGACAGGCACAGGTCACTCTATTTTCCCATCAGGAAGAAGAATTAACCACAGGCTCATCCTCCCCCCCGGAACCAGAACAGGGCCTGAAGCCATCCTGCGCTTTTGCGGCCAGCTCCCAAAAAAGCGAGTTGTAAAATGGAGCTTCAGGGCACTGCAATTCACAAACATGCAGAGTTATAAATGATAACTCTCGTCCACAAATATATTGAGGGAAGGCAAAGAAGAGGATTTGAAATCAAGGCAGAAATGCAGGAAACAGATTTCAGGAGGTAGATTCGAATCGCCTTTAAAGCACATGAAAAGCGGCAAAACGTTGACAATGATGCTCTTGGCCAAAAAGGGCGTATGCGTTTTTTCCTGAATATATTCAGGAAAAAACGCATACGCCCTTTTTGGCCAACCAAGCAACCTGGAAAGGCAAATCAGGGCTACAAAGAAGACTCGCTACCCATCGGTCAAAAGGGCCATGCTGAAAAAAGTCTCAAAACCAGAAATGCAGGACAGGCCATGGAGAAATGGGAGCCTTGCTACACTGATGGGTGGGATGTAAATTGCCAACAGCCACTCTGGAGAAGTGTACGGTGTGTCCTGAAACATCTAAAAAACACAGCTTAGAGAGCATAGGGCACTTCCACTCATGGGGGTATAAATTGGGAAAATGAAAAATCAGCAAGACACAAGCACCCCAAAGTTTAGGGCTGCTCTGTTGACAAGGACCTCCACTTCATTCCACCTTCAATATCCCAGGAGGGAGAAAAATGGATAAAGAAGTTGTGGTCCTTATGTACAATGGAATATCACTCAGCCATGAAATCAATGTCATAAGGCTAATAGCAGCATGATGAGTGGATTTAGGTACGACGATTCTAAGTGAAATAAGTCACACAGAAAAGGACACTTCTCATAAGGTATCACTTATAGAGAGAATGTAAAAACCGTTACACTTGAACTGAATTACAAAACAGAACAGAGTCACACATGCAGAAAACATACTATGGCTGCTTAACGGGAAAGATAAGGTGGGGTGATACATAAAACAAGGGTTTCAAATTAGCTCAGATACCGTTCCATAAACCCAATATGTAATAGACAAGACCTACTCCTTGCTCAGAGAACTGGACTCAACACGCCCTATTCACCGCACAAGAATATATCTGACTAGTAATAATCTTAAAACATATGTATTGATATCTCTCTGTTAGTGTGTCAAGTGGGTGTAAAGCGGCATAAACACAGCAGTGAAAAGCAGCTAAACCCCATTATAAAAATAAATTACTTTGAAAAACCCATGAAACAAAGACAGTGAAAGAGAGAGAAATTCTTACACAATGCGTTCAGGGGCTGTGATGCAACCTGGATTGACCATATCTAGACCCACAGCTGGATGAGACATAAGGGTGGACACTCTTGGGGCTGAGAGGTTTGGTGAGGTTGGGTGAGCAAACGCAGACCCTTTAAAGTAATACTGCGTGGTACCCATCGCATGGGTCCCAAATCTCCAGGTTCAAGGGCATCTTCCTACATCGAAAACATGCATGAGAAAACAAAAAAGATGGTACACCATGTGATGGGGAAAGGTTTCTAAAACGCACCTCATTTCTCTTCTCCTTGTGCCCGGGGTCACCATTCCAGCCGCTTTACTAACAATCTCCCTACTTGGAGCATCAGCACCTTTAACCTCCTGTTCCGTACAGGTTGCAATTTGTCCTGAGGATGAACGGGAATACGGGGAACCAGTGAGAGACTAGCTCTTGGTGTTGGGACAGGCACAGGTCACTCTATTTTCCCATCAGGAAGAAGAATTAACCACAGGCTCATCCTCCCCCCGGAACCAGAACAGGGCCTGAAGCCATCCTGCGCTTTTGCGGCCAGCTCCCAAAAAAGCGAGTTGTAAAATGGAGCTTCAGGGCACTGCAATTCACAAACGTGCAGAGTTATAAATGATAACTCTCGTCCACAAATATATTGAGGGAAGGCAAAGAAGAGGATTTGAAATCAAGGCAGAAATGCAGGAAACAGATTTCAGGAGGTAGATTCGAATCACCTTTAAAGCACATGAAAAGCGGCAAAACGTTGACAATGATGCCCTTGGCCAAAAAGGGCGTATGCGTTTTTTCCTGAATATATTCAGGAAAAAACGCATACGCCCTTTTTGGCCAACCAAGCAACCTGGAAAGGCAAATCAGGGCTACAAAGAAGACTCGCTACCCATCGGTCAAAAGGGCCATGCTGAAAAAAGTCTCAAAAGCAGAAATGCAGGACAGGCCATGGAGAAATGGGAGCCTTGCTACACTGATGGGCGGGATGTAAATTGCCAACAGCCACTCTGGAGAAGTGTACGGTGTGTCCTGAAACATCTAAAAAACACAGCTTAGAGAGCATAGGGCACTTCCACTCATGGGGGTATAAATTGGGAAAATGAAAAATCAGCAAGACACAAGCACCCCAAAGTTTAGGGCTGCTCTGTTGACAAGGACCTCCACTTCATTCCACCTTCAATATCCCAGGAGGGAGAAAAATGGATAAAGAAGTTGTGGTCCTTTTGTACAATGGAATATCACTCAGCCATGAAATCAATGTCATAAGGCTAATAGCAGCATGATGAGTGGATTTAGGTACGACGATTCTAAGTGAAATAAGTCACACAGAAAAGGACACTTCTCATAAGGTATCACTTATAGAGGGACTGTAAAAACCGTTACACTTGAACTGAATTACAAAACAGAACAGAGTCACACATGCAGAAAACACACTATGGCTGCTTAACGGGAAAGGTGAGGTGGGGTGATACATAAAACAAGGGTTTCAAATTAGCTCAGATACCGTTCCATAAACCCAATATGTAATAGACAAGACCTACTCCTTGCTCAGAGAACTGGACTCAACACGCCCTATTCACCGCACAAGAATATATCTGACTAGTAATAATCTTAAAACCTATGTATTGATATCTCTCTGTTAGTGTGTCAAGTGGGTGTAAAGCGGCATAAACACAGCAGTGAAAAGCAGCTAAACCCCATTATCAAAATAAATTACTTTGAAAAACCCATGAAACAAAGACAGTGAAAGAGAGAGAAATTCTTACACAATGCGTTCAGGGGCTGTGATGCAACCTGGATTGACCATTTCTAGACCCACAGCTGGATGAGACATAAGGGTGGACACTCTTGGGGCTGAGAGGTTTGGTGAGGTTGGGTGAGCAAACGCAGACCCTTTAAAGTAATACTGCGTGGTACCCATCGCATGGGTCCCAAATCTCCAGGTTCAAGGGCATCTTCCTACATCGAAAACATGCATGAGAAAACAAAAAAGATGGTACACCATGTGATGGGGAAAGGTTTCTAAAACGCACCTCATTTCTCTTCTCCTTGTGCCCGGGGTCGCCATTCCAGCCGCTTTACTAACAATCTCCCTACTTGGAGCATCAGCACCTTTAACCTCCTGTTCCGTACAGGTTGCAATTTGTCCTGAGGATGAACGGGAATACGGGGAACCAGTGAGAGACTAGCTCTTGTTGTTGGGACAGGCACAGGTCACTCTATTTTCCCATCAGGAAGAAGAATTAACCACAGGCTCATCCTCCCCCCCGGAACCAGAACAGGGCCTGAAGCCATCCTGCGCTTTTGCGGCCAGCTCCCAAAAAAGCGAGTTGTAAAATGGAGCTTCAGGGCACTGCAATTCACAAACCTGCAGAGTTATAAATGATAACTCTCGTCCACAAATATATTTAGGGAAGGCAAAGAAGAGGATTTGAAATCAAGGCAGAAATGCAGGAAACAGATTTCAGGAGGTAGATTCGAATCGCCTTTAAAGCACATGAAAAGCGGCAAAACGTTGACAATGATGCTCTTGGCCAAAAAGGGCGTATGCGTTTTTTCCTGAATATATTCAGGAAAAAACGCATACGCCCTTTTTGGCCAACCAAGCAACCTGGAAAGGCAAATCAGGGCTACAAAGAAGACTCGCTACCCATCGGTCAAAAGGGCCATGCTGAAAAAAGTCTCAAAACCAGAAATGCAGGACAGGCCATGGAGAAATGGGAGCCTTGCTACACTGATGGGTGGGATGTAAATTGCCAACAGCCACTCTGGAGAAGTGTACGGTGTGTCCTGAAACATCTAAAAAACACAGCTTAGAGAGCATAGGGCACTTCCACTCATGGGGGTATAAATTGGGAAAATGAAAAATCAGCAAGACACAAGCACCCCAAAGTTTAGGGCTGCTCTGTTGACAAGGACCTCCACTTCATTCCACCTTCAATATCCCAGGAGGGAGAAAAATGGATAAAGAAGTTGTGGTCCTTATGTACAATGGAATATCACTCAGCCATGAAATCAATGTCATAAGGCTAATAGCAGCATGATGAGTGGATTTAGGTACGACGATTCTAAGTGAAATAAGTCACACAGAAAAGGACACTTCTCATAAGGTATCACTTATAGAGGGAATGTAAAAACCGTTACACTTGAACTGAATTACAAAACAGAAACGAGTCACACATGCAGAAAACACACTATGGCTGCTTAACGGGAAAGGTAAGGTGGGGTGATACATAAAACAAGGGTTTCAAATTAGCTCAGATACCGTTCCATAAACCCAATATGTAATAGACAAGACCTACTCCTTGCTCAGAGAACTGGACTCAACACGCCCTATTCACCACACAAGAATATATCTGACTAGTAATAATCTTAAAACCTATGTATTGATATCTCTCTGTTAGTGTGTCAAGTGGGTGTAAAGCGGCATAAACACAGCAGTGAAAAGCAGCTAAACCCCATTATAAAAATAAATTACTTTGAAAAACCCATGAAACAAAGACAGTGAAAGAGAGAGAAATTCTTACACAATGCGTTCAGGGGCTGTGATGCAACCTGGATTGACCATATCTAGACCCACAGCTGGATGAGACATAAGGGTGGACACTCTTGGGGCTGAGAGGTTTGGTGAGGTTGGGTGAGCAAACGCAGACCCTTTAAAGTAATACTGCGTGGTACCCATCGCATGGGTCCCAAATCTCCAGGTTCAAGGGCATCTTCCTACATCGAAAACATGCATGAGAAAACAAAAAGATGGTACACCATGTGATGGGGAAAGGTTTCTAAAACGCACCTCATTTCTCTTCTCCTTGTGCCCGGGGTCGCCATTCCAGCCGCTTTACTAACAATCTCCCTACTTGGAGCATCAGCACCTTTAACCTCCTGTTCCGTACAGGTTGCAATTTGTCCTGAGGATGAACGGGTAGATGGGGAACCAGTGAGAGACTAGCTCTTGGTGTTGGGACAGGCACAGGTCACTCTATTTTCCCATCAGGAAGAAGAATTAACCACAGGCTCATCCTCCCCCCCGGAACCAGAACAGGGCCTGAAGCCATCCTGCGCTTTTGCGGCCAGCTCCCAAAAAAGCGAGTTGTACAATGGAGCTTCAGGGCACTGCAATTCACAAACGTGCAGAGTTATAAATGATAACTCTCGTCCACAAATATATTGAGGGAAGGCAAAGAAGAGGATTTGAAATCAAGGCAGAAATGCAGGAAACAGATTTCAGGAGGTAGATTCGAATCGCCTTTAAAGCACATGAAAAGTGGCAAAACGTTGACAATGATGCCCTTGGCCAAAAAGGGCGTATGCGTTTTTTCCTGAATATATTCAGGAAAAAACGCATACGCCCTTTTTGGCCAACCAAGCAACCTGGAAAGGCAAATCAGGGCTAAAAAGAAGACTCGCTACCCATCGGTCAAAAGGGCCATGCTGAAAAAAGTCTCAAAACCAGAAATGCAGGACAGGCCATGGAGAAATGGGAGCCTTGCTACACTGATGGGCGGGATGTAAATTGCCAACAGCCACTCTGGAGAAGTGTACGGTGTGTCCTGAAACATCTAAAAAACACAGCTTAGAGAGCATAGGGCACTTCCACTCATGGGGGTATAAATTGGGAAAATGAAAAATCAGCAAGACACAAGCACCCCAAAGTTTAGGGCTGCTCTGTTGACAAGGACCTCCACTTCATTCCACCTTCAAAATCCCAGGAGGGAGAAAAATGGATAAAGAAGTTGTGGTCCTTATGTACAATGGAATATCACTCAGCCATGAAATCAATGTCATAAGGCTAATAGCAGCATGATGAGTGGATTTAGGTACGACGATTCTAAGTGAAATAAGTCACACAGAAAAGGACACTTCTCATAAGGTATCACTTATAGAGGGAATGTAAAACCCGTTACACTTGAACTGAATTACAAAACAGAACAGAGTCACACATGCAGAAAACACACTATGGCTGCTTAACGGGAAAGGTGAGGTGGGGTGATACATAAAACAAGGGTTTCAAATTAGCTCAGATACCGTTCCATAAACCCAATATGTAATAGACAAGACCTACTCCTTGCTCAGAGAACTGGACTCAACACGCCCTATTCACCGCACAAGAATATATCTGACTAGTAATAATCTTAAAACCTATGTATTGATATCTCTCTGTTAGTGTGTCAAGTGGGTGTAAAGCGGCATAAACACAGCAGTGAAAAGCAGCTAAACCCCATTATAAAAATAAATTACTTTGAAACACCCATGAAACAAAGACAGTGAAAGAGAGAGAAATTCTTACACAATGCGTTCAGGGGCTGTGATGCAACCTGGATTGACCATTTCTAGACCCACAGCTGGATGAGACATAAGGGTGGACACTCTTGGGGCTGAGAGGTTTGGTGAGGTTGGGTGAGCAAACGCAGACCCTTTAAAGTAATACTGCGTGGTACCCATCGCATGGGTCCCAAATCTCCAGGTTCAAGGGCATCTTCCTACATCGAAAACATGCATGAGAAAACAAAAAAGATGGTACACCATGTGATGGGGAAAGGTTTCTAAAACGCACCTCATTTCTCTTCTCCTTGTGCCCGGGGTCGCCATTCCAGCCGCTTTACTAACAATCTCCCTACTTGGAGCATCAGCACCTTTAACCTCCTGTTCCGTACAGGTTGCAATTTGTCCTGAGGATGAACGGGAATACGGGGAACCAGTGAGAGACTAGCTCTTGTTGTTGGGACAGGCACAGGTCACTCTATTTTCCCATCAGGAAGAAGAATTAACCACAGGCTCATCCTCCCCCCCGGAACCAGAACAGGGCCTGAAGCCATCCTGCGCTTTTGCGGCCAGCTCCCAAAAAAGCGAGTTGTAAAATGGAGCTTCAGGGCACTGCAATTCACAAACCTGCAGAGTTATAAATGATAACTCTCGTCCACAAATATATTTAGGGAAGGCAAAGAAGAGGATTTGAAATCAAGGCAGAAATGCAGGAAACAGATTTCAGGAGGTAGATTCGAATCGCCTTTAAAGCACATGAAAAGCGGCAAAACGTTGACAATGATGCTCTTGGCCAAAAAGGGCGTATGCCTTTTTTCCTGAATATATTCAGGAAAAAACGCATACGCCCTTTTTGGCCAACCAAGCAACCTGGAAAGGCAAATCAGGGCTACAAAGAAGACTCGCTACCCATCGGTCAAAAGGGCCATGCTGAAAAAAGTCTCAAAACCAGAAATGCAGGACAGGCCATGGAGAAATGGGAGCCTTGCTACACTGATGGGCGGGATGTAAATTGCCAACAGCCACTCTGGAGAAGTGTACGGTGTGTCCTGAAACATCTAAAAAACACAGCTTAGAGAGCATAGGGCACTTCCACTCATGGGGGTATAAATTGGGAAAATGAAAAATCAGCAAGACACAAGCACCCCAAAGTTTAGGGCTGCTCTGTTGACAAGGACCTCCACTTCATTCCACCTTCAATATCCCAGGAGGGAGAAAAATGGATAAAGAAGTTGTGGTCCTTATGTACAATGGAATATCACTCAGCCATGAAATCAATGTCATAAGGCTAATAGCAGCATGATGAGTGGATTTAGGTACGACGATTCTAAGTGAAATAAGTCACACAGAAAAGGACACTTCTCATAAGGTATCACTTATAGAGGGAATGTAAAAACCGTTACACTTGAACTGAATTACAAAACAGAACAGAGTCACACATGCAGAAAACACACTATGGCTGCTTAACGGGAAAGGTAAGGTGGGGTGATACATAAAACAAGGGTTTCAAATTAGCTCAGATACCGTTCCATAAACCCAATATGTAATAGACAAGACCTACTCCTTGCTCAGAGAACTGGACTCAACACGCCCTATTCACCACACAAGAATATATCTGACTAGTAATAATCTTAAAACCTATGTATTGATATCTCTCTGTTAGTGTGTCAAGTGGGTGTAAAGCGGCATAAACACAGCAGTGAAAAGCAGCTAAACCCCATTATAAAAATAAATTACTTTGAAAAACCCATGAAACCAAGACAGTGAAAGAGAGAGAAATTCTTACACAATGCGTTCAGGGGCTGTGATGCAACCTGGATTGACCATATCTAGACCCACAGCTGGATGAGACATAAGGGTGGACACTCTTGGGGCTGAGAGGTTTGGTGAGGTTGGGTGAGCAAACGCAGACCCTTTAAAGTAATACTGCGTGGTACCCATCGCATGGGTCCCAAATCTCCAGGTTCAAGGGCATCTTCCTACATCGAAAACATGCATGAGAAAACAAAAAGATGGTACACCATGTGATGGGGAAAGGTTTCTAAAACGCACCTCATTTCTCTTCTCCTTGTGCCCGGGGTCGCCATTCCAGCCGCTTTACTAACAATCTCCCTACTTGGAGCATCAGCACCTTTAACCTCCTGTTCCGTACAGGTTGCAATTTGTCCTGAGGATGAACGGGTAGATGGGGAACCAGTGAGAGACTAGCTCTTGGTGTTGGGACAGGCACAGGTCACTCTATTTTCCCATCAGGAAGAAGAATTAACCACAGGCTCATCCTCCCCCCCGGAACCAGAACAGGGCCTGAAGCCATCCTGCGCTTTTGCGGCCAGCTCCCAAAAAAGCGAGTTGTACAATGGAGCTTCAGGGCACTGCAATTCACAAACGTGCAGAGTTATAAATGATAACTCTCGTCCACAAATATATTGAGGGAAGGCAAAGAAGAGGATTTGAAATCAAGGCAGAAATGCAGGAAACAGATTTCAGGAGGTAGATTCGAATCGCCTTTAAAGCACATGAAAAGTGGCAAAACGTTGACAATGATGCCCTTGGCCAAAAAGGGCGTATGCGTTTTTTCCTGAATATATTCAGGAAAAAACGCATACGCCCTTTTTGGCCAACCAAGCAACCTGGAAAGGCAAATCAGGGCTACAAAGAAGACTCGCTACCCATCGGTCAAAAGGGCCATGCTGAAAAAAGTCTCAAAACCAGAAATGCAGGACAGGCCATGGAGAAATGGGAGCCTTGCTACACTGATGGGCGGGATGTAAATTGCCAACAGCCACTCTGGAGAAGTGTACGGTGTGTCCTGAAACATCTAAAAAACACAGCTTAGAGAGCATAGGGCACTTCCACTCATGGGGGTATAAATTGGGAAAATGAAAAATCAGCAAGACACAAGCACCCCAAAGTTTAGGGCTGCTCTGTTGACAAGGACCTCCACTTCATTCCACCTTCAATATCCCAGGAGGGAGAAAAATGGATAAAGAAGTTGTGGTCCTTATGTACAATGGAATATCACTCAGCCATGAAATCAATGTCATAAGGCTAATAGCAGCATGATGAGTGGATTTAGGTACGACGATTCTAAGTGAAATAAGTCACACAGAAAAGGACACTTCTCATAAGGTATCACTTATAGAGGGAATGTAAAACCCGTTACACTTGAACTGAATTACAAAACAGAACAGAGTCACACATGCAGAAAACACACTATGGCTGCTTAACGGGAAAGGTGAGGTGGGGTGATACATAAAACAAGGGTATCAAATTAGCTCAGATACCATTCCATAAACCCAATATGTAATAGACAAGACCTACTCCTTGCTCAGAGAACTGGACTCAACACGCCCTATTCACCGCACAAGAATATATCTGACTAGTAATAATCTTAAAACCTATGTATTGATATCTCTCTGTTAGTGTGTCAAGTGGGTGTAAAGCGGCATAAACACAGCAGTGAAAAGCAGCTAAACCCCATTATAAAAATAAATTACTTTGAAAAACCCATGAAACAAAGACAGTGAAAGAGAGAGAAATTCTTACACAATGCGTTCAGGGGCTATGATGCAACCTGGATTGACCATTTCTAGACCCACAGCTGGATGAGACATAAGGGTGGACACTCTTGGGGCTGAGAGGTTTGGTGAGGTTGGGTGAGCAAACGCAGACCCTTTAAAGTAATACTGCGTGGTACCCATCGCATGGGTCCCAAATCTCCAGGTTCAAGGGCATCTTCCTACATCGAAAACATGCATGAGAAAACAAAAAAGATGGTACACCATGTGATGGGGAAAGGTTTCTAAAACGCACCTCATTTCTCTTCTCCTTGTGCCCGGGGTCGCCATTCCAGCCGCTTTACTAACAATCTCCCTACTTGGAGCATCAGCACCTTTAACCTCCTGTTCCGTACAGGTTGCAATTTGTCCTGAGGATGAACGGGAATACGGGGAACCAGTGAGAGACTAGCTCTTGTTGTTGGGACAGGCACAGGTCACTCTATTTTCCCATCAGGAAGAAGAATTAACCACAGGCTCATCCTCCCCCCCGGAACCAGAACAGGGCCTGAAGCCATCCTGCGCTTTTGCGGCCAGCTCCCAAAAAAGCGAGTTGTAAAATGGAGCTTCAGGGCACTGCAATTCACAAACCTGCAGAGTTATAAATGATAACTCTCGTCCACAAATATATTTAGGGAAGGCAAAGAAGAGGATTTGAAATCAAGGCAGAAATGCAGGAAACAGATTTCAGGAGGTAGATTCGAATCGCCTTTAAAGCACATGAAAAGCGGCAAAACGTTGACAATGATGCTCTTGGCCAAAAAGGGCGTATGCGTTTTTTCCTGAATATATTCAGGAAAAAACGCATACGCCCTTTTTGGCCAACCAAGCAACCTGGAAAGGCAAATCAGGGCTACAAAGAAGACTCGCTACCCATCGGTCAAAAGGGCCATGCTGAAAAAAGTCTCAAAACCAGAAATGCAGGACAGGCCATGGAGAAATGGGAGCCTTGCTACACTGATGGGCGGGATGTAAATTGCCAACAGCCACTCTGGAGAAGTGTACGGTGTGTCCTGAAACATCTAAAAAACACAGCTTAGAGAGCATAGGGCACTTCCACTCATGGGGGTATAAATTGGGAAAATGAAAAATCAGCAAGACACAAGCACCCCAAAGTTTAGGGCTGCTCTGTTGACAAGGACCTCCACTTCATTCCACCTTCAATATCCCAGGAGGGAGAAAAATGGATAAAGAAGTTGTGGTCCTTATGTACAATGGAATATCACTCAGCCATGAAATCAATGTCATAAGGCTAATAGCAGCATGATGAGTGGATTTAGGTACGACGATTCTAAGTGAAATAAGTCACACAGAAAAGGACACTTCTCATAAGGTATCACTTATAGAGGGAATGTAAAAACCGTTACACTTGAACTGAATTACAAAACAGAACAGAGTCACACATGCAGAAAACACACTATGGCTGCTTAACGGGAAAGGTAAGGTGGGGTGATACATAAAACAAGGGTTTCAAATTAGCTCAGATACCGTTCCATAAACCCAATATGTAATAGACAAGACCTACTCCTTGCTCAGAGAACTGGACTCAACACGCCCTATTCACCGCACAAGAATATATCTGACTAGTAATAATCTTAAAACCTATGTATTGATATCTCTCTGTTAGTGTGTCAAGTGGGTGTAAAGCGGCATAAACACAGCAGTGAAAAGCAGCTAAACCCCATTATAAAAATAAATTACTTTGAAAAACCCATGAAACAAAGACAGTGAAAGAGAGAGAAATTCTTACACAATGTGTTCAGGGGCTGTGATGCAACCTGGATTGACCATATCTAGACCCACAGCTGGATGAGACATAAGGGTGGACACTCTTGGGGCTGAGAGGTTTGGTGAGGTTGGGTGAGCAAACGCAGACCCTTTAAAGTAATACTGCGTGGTACCCATCGCATGGGTCCCAAATCTCCAGGTTCAAGGGCATCTTCCTACATCGAAAACATGCATGAGAAAACAAAAAGATGGTACACCATGTGATGGGGAAAGGTTTCTAAAACGCACCTCATTTCTCTTCTCCTTGTGCCCGGGGTCGCCATTCCAGCCGCTTTACTAACAATCTCCCTACTTGGAGCATCAGCACCTTTAACCTCCTGTTCCGTACAGGTTGCAATTTGTCCTGAGGATGAACGGGTAGATGGGGAACCAGTGAGAGACTAGCTCTTGGTGTTGGGACAGGCACAGGTCACTCTATTTTCCCATCAGGAAGAAGAATTAACCACAGGCTCATCCTCCCCCCCGGAACCAGAACAGGGCCTGAAGCCATCCTGCGTTTTTGCGGCCAGCTCCCAAAAAAGCGAGTTGTACAATGGAGCTTCAGGGCACTGCAATTCACAAACGTGCAGAGTTATAAATGATAACTCTCGTCCACAAATATATTGAGGGAAGGCAAAGAAGAGGATTTGAAATCAAGGCAGAAATGCAGGAAACAGATTTCAGGAGGTAGATTCGAATCGCCTTTAAAGCACATGAAAAGTGGCAAAACGTTGACAATGATGCCCTTGGCCAAAAAGGGCGTATGCGTTTTTTCCTGAATATATTCAGGAAAAAACGCATACGCCCTTTTTGGCCAACCAAGCAACCTGGAAAGGCAAATCAGGGCTACAAAGAAGACTCGCTACCCATCGGTCAAAAGGGCCATGCTGAAAAAAGTCTCAAAACCAGAAATGCAGGACAGGCCATGGAGAAATGGGAGCCTTGCTACACTGATGGGCGGGATGTAAATTGCCAACAGCCACTCTGGAGAAGTGTACGGTGTGTCCTGAAACATCTAAAAAACACAGCTTAGAGAGCATAGGGCACTTCCACTCATGGGGGTATAAATTGGGAAAATGAAAAATCAGCAAGACACAAGCACCCCAAAGTTTAGGGCTGCTCTGTTGACAAGGACCTCCACTTCATTCCACCTTCAATATCCCAGGAGGGAGAAAAATGGATAAAGAAGTTGTGGTCCTTATGTACAATGGAATATCACTCAGCCATGAAATCAATGTCATAAGGCTAATAGCAGCATGATGAGTGGATTTAGGTACGACGATTCTAAGTGAAATAAGTCACACAGAAAAGGACACTTCTCATAAGGTATCACTTATAGAGGGAATGTAAAACCCGTTACACTTGAACTGAATTACAAAACAGAACAGAGTCACACATGCAGAAAACACACTATGGCTGCTTAACGGGAAAGGTGAGGTGGGGTGATACATAAAACAAGGTTTTCAAATTAGCTCAGATACCGTTCCATAAACCCAATATGTAATAGACAAGACCTACTCCTTGCTCAGAGAACTGGACTCAACACGCCCTATTCACCGCACAAGAATATATCTGACTAGTAATAATCTTAAAACCTATGTATTGATATCTCTCTGTTAGTGTGTCAAGTGGGTGTAAAGCGGCATAAACACAGCAGTGAAAAGCAGCTAAACCCCATTATAAAAATAAATTACTTTGAAAAACCCATGAAACAAAGACAGTGAAAGAGAGAGAAATTCTTACACAATGCGTTCAGGGGCTGTGATGCAACCTGGATTGACCATTTCTAGACCCACAGCTGGATGAGACATAAGGGTGGACACTCTTGGGGCTGAGAGGTTTGGTGAGGTTGGGTGAGCAAACGCAGACCCTTTAAAGTAATACTGCGTGGTACCCATCGCATGGGTCCCAAATCTCCAGGTTCAAGGGCATCTTCCTACATCGAAAACATGCATGAGAAAACAAAAAAGATGGTACACCATGTGATGGGGAAAGGTTTCTAAAACGCACCTCATTTCTCTTCTCCTTGTGCCCGGGGTCGCCATTCCAGCCGCTTTACTAACAATCTCCCTACTTGGAGCATCAGCACCTTTAACCTCCTGTTCCGTACAGGTTGCAATTTGTCCTGAGGATGAACGGGAATACGGGGAACCAGTGAGAGACTAGCTCTTGTTGTTGGGACAGGCACAGGTCACTCTATTTTCCCATCAGGAAGAAGAATTAACCACAGGCTCATCCTCCCCCCCGGAACCAGAACAGGGCCTGAAGCCATCCTGCGCTTTTGCGGCCAGCTCCCAAAAAAGCGAGTTGTAAAATGGAGCTTCAGGGCACTGCAATTCACAAACCTGCAGAGTTATAAATGATAACTCTCGTCCACAAATATATTTAGGGAAGGCAAAGAAGAGGATTTGAAATCAAGGCAGAAATGCAGGAAACAGATTTCAGGAGGTAGATTCGAATCGCCTTTAAAGCACATGAAAAGCGGCAAAACGTTGACAATGATGCTCTTGGCCAAAAAGGGCGTATGCGTTTTTTCCTGAATATATTCAGGAAAAAACGCATACGCCCTTTTTGGCCAACCAAGCAACCTGGAAAGGCAAATCAGGGCTACAAAGAAGACTCG
Organism: Balaenoptera borealis; assembly: GCF_965194805.1. Classification (NCBI taxonomy): domain Eukaryota; kingdom Metazoa; phylum Chordata; class Mammalia; order Artiodactyla; family Balaenopteridae; genus Balaenoptera; species Balaenoptera borealis. The sequence continues at coordinate 693,906 of NW_028123877.1, forward strand.
CTACCCATCGGTCAAAAGGGCCATGCTGAAAAAAGTCTCAAAACCAGAAATGCAGGACAGGCCATGGAGAAATGGGAGCCTTGCTACACTGATGGGCGGGATGTAAATTGCCAACAGCCACTCTGGAGAAGTGTACGGTGTGTCCTGAAACATCTAAAAAACACAGCTTAGAGAGCATAGGGCACTTCCACTCATGGGGGTATAAATTGGGAAAATGAAAAATCAGCAAGACACAAGCACCCCAAAGTTTAGGGCTGCTCTGTTGACAAGGACCTCCACTTCATTCCACCTTCAATATCCCAGGAGGGAGAAAAATGGATAAAGAAGTTGTGGTCCTTATGTACAATGGAATATCACTCAGCCATGAAATCAATGTCATAAGGCTAATAGCAGCATGATGAGTGGATTTAGGTACGACGATTCTAAGTGAAATAAGTCACACAGAAAAGGACACTTCTCATAAGGTATCACTTATAGAGGGAATGTAAAACCCGTTACACTTGAACTGAATTACAAAACAGAACAGAGTCACACATGCAGAAAACACACTATGGCTGCTTAACGGGAAAGGTGAGGTGGGGTGATACATAAAACAAGGGTTTCAAATTAGCTCAGATACCGTTCCATAAACCCAATATGTAATAGACAAGACCTACTCCTTGCTCAGAGAACTGGACTCAACACGCCCTATTCACCGCACAAGAATATATCTGACTAGTAATAATCTTAAAACCTATGTATTGATATCTCTCTGTTAGTGTGTCAAGTGGGTGTAAAGCGGCATAAACACAGCAGTGAAAAGCAGCTAAACCCCATTATAAAAATAAATTACTTTGAAAAACCCATGAAACAAAGACAGTGAAAGAGAGAGAAATTCTTACACAATGCGTTCAGGGGCTGTGATGCAACCTGGATTGACCATTTCTAGACCCACAGCTGGATGAGACATAAGGGTGGACACTCTTGGGGCTGAGAGGTTTGGTGAGGTTGGGTGAGCAAACGCAGACCCTTTAAAGTAATACTGCGTGGTACCCATCACATGGGTCCCAAATCTCCAGGTTCAAGGGCATCTTCCTACATCGAAAACATGCATGAGAAAATAAAAAAGATGGTACACCATGTGATGGGGAAAGGTTTCTAAAACGCACCTCATTTCTCTTCTCCTTGTGCCCGGGTTCGCCATTCCAGCTGCTTTACTAACAATCTCCCTACTTGGAGCATCAGCACCTTTAACCTCCTGTTCCGTACAGGTTGCAATTTGTCCTGAGGATGAACGGGAATACGGGGAACCAGTGAGAGACTAGCTCTTGTTGTTGGGACAGGCACAGGTCACTCTATTTTCCCATCAGGAAGAAGAATTAACCACAGGCTCCTCCTCCCCCCCGGAACCAGAACAGGGCCTGAAGCCATCCTGCGCTTTTGCGGCCAGCTCCCAAAAAAGCGAGTTGTAAAATGGAGCTTCAGGGCACTGCAATTCACAAACCTGCAGAGTTATAAATGATAACTCTCGTCCACAAATATATTGAGGGAAGGCAAAGAAGAGGATTTGAAATCAAGGCAGAATTGCAGGAAACAGATTTCAGGAGGTAGATTCGAATCGCCTTTAAAGCACATGAAAAGTGGCAAAACGTTGACAATGATGCCCTTGGCCACAAAGGGCGTATGCGTTTTTTCCTGAATATATTTAGGAAAAAACGCATACGCCCTTTTTGGCCAACCAAGCAACCTGGAAAGGCAAATCAGCGCTACAAAGAAGACTCGCTACCCGTCGGTCAAAAGGGCCATGCTGAAAAAAGTCTCAAAACCAGAAATGCAGGACAGGCCATGGAGAAATGGGAGCCTTGCTACACTGATGGGCGGGATGTAAATTGCCAACAGCCACTCTGGAGAAGTGTACGGTGTGTCCTGAAACATCTAAAAAACACAGCTTAGAGAGCATAGGGCACTTCCACTTATGGGGATATAAATTGGGAAAATGAAAAATCAGCAAGACACAAGCACCTCAAAGTTTAGGGCTGCTCTGTTGACAAGGACCTCCACTTCATTCCACCTTCAATATCCCAGGAAAGAGAAAAATGGATAAAGAAGTTGTGGTCCTTATGTACAATGGAATATCACTCAGCCATGAAATCAATGTCATAAGGCTAATAGCAGCATGATGAGTGGATTTAGGTACGACGATTCTAAGTGAAATAAGTCACACAGAAAAGGACACTTCTCATAAGGTATCACTTATAGAGGGAATGTAAAAGCCGTTACACTTGAACTGAATTACAAAACAGAACAGAGTCACACATGCAGAAAACACACTATGGCTGCTTAACGGGAAAGGTGAGGTGGGGTGATACATAAAACAAGGGTTTCAAATTAGCTCAGATACCGTTCCATAAACCCAATATGTAATAGACAAGACCTACTCCTTGCTCAGAGAACTGGACTCAACACGCCCTATTCACCGCACAAGAATATATCTGACTAGTAATAATCTTAAAACCTATGTATTGATATCTCTCTGTTAGTGTGTCAAGTGGGTGTAAAGCGGCATAAACACAGCAGTGAAAAGCAGCTAAACCCCATTATCAAAATAAATTACTTTGAAACACCCATGAAACAAAGACAGTGAAAGAGAGAGAAATTCTTACACAATGCGTTCAGGGGCTGTGATGCAACCTGGATTGACCATATCTAGACCCACAGCTGGATGAGACATAAGGGTGGACACTCTTGGGGCTGAGAGGTTTGGTGAGGTTGGGTGAGCAAACGCAGACCCTTTAAAGTAATACTGCGTGGTACCCATCGCATGGGTCCCAAATCTCCAGGTTCAAGGGCATCTTCCTACATCGAAAACATGCATGAGAAAACAAAAAGATGGTACACCATGTGATGGGGAAAGGTTTCTAAAACGCACCTCATTTCTCTTCTCCTTGTGCCCGGGGTCGCCATTCCAGCCGCTTTACTAACAATCTCCCTACTTGGAGCATCAGCACCTTTAACCTCCTGTTCCGTACAGGTTGCAATTTGTCCTGAGGATGAACGGGTAGATGGGGAACCAGTGAGAGACTAGCTCTTGGTGTTGGGACAGGCACAGGTCACTCTATTTTCCCATCAGGAAGAAGAATTAACCACAGGCTCATCCTCCCCCCCGGAACCAGAACAGGGCCTGAAGCCATCCTGCGCTTTTGCGGCCAGCTCCCAAAAAAGCGAGTTGTAAAATGGAGCTTCAGGGCACTGCAATTCACAAACGTGCAGAGTTATAAATGATAACTCTCGTCCACAAATATATTGAGGGAAGGCAAAGAAGAGGATTTGAAATCAAGGCAGAAATGCAGGAAACAGATTTCAGGAGGTAGATTCGAATCGCCTTTAAAGCACATGAAAAGTGGCAAAACGTTGACAATGATGCCCTTGGCCAAAAAGGGCGTATGCGTTTTTTCCTGAATATATTCAGGAAAAAACGCATACGCCCTTTTTGGCCAACCAAGCAACCTGGAAAGGCAAATCAGGGCTACAAAGAAGACTCGCTACCCATCGGTCAAAAGGGCCATGCTGAAAAAAGTCTCAAAACCAGAAATGCAGGACAGGCCATGGAGAAATGGGAGCCTTGCTACACTGATGGGCGGGATGTAAATTGCCAACAGCCACTCTGGAGAAGTGTACGGTGTGTCCTGAAACATCTAAAAAACACAGCTTAGAGAGCATAGGGCACTTCCACTCATGGGGGTATAAATTGGGAAAATGAAAAATCAGCAAGACACAAGCACCCCAAAGTTTAGGGCTGCTCTGTTGACAAGGACCTCCACTTCATTCCACCTTCAATATCCCAGGAGGGAGAAAAATGGATAAAGAAGTTGTGGTCCTTATGTACAATGGAATATCACTCAGCCATGAAATCAATGTCATAAGGCTAATAGCAGCATGATGAGTGGATTTAGGTACGACGATTCTAAGTGAAATAAGTCACACAGAAAAGGACACTTCTCATAAGGTATCACTTATAGAGGGAATGTAAAAACCGTTACACTTGAACTGAATTACAAAACAGAACAGAGTCACACATGCAGAAAACACACTATGGCTGCTTAACGGGAAAGGTGAGGTGGGGTGATACATAAAACAAGGTTTTCAAATTAGCTCAGATACCGTTCCATAAACCCAATATGTAATAGACAAGACCTACTCCTTGCTCAGAGAACTGGACTCAACACGCCCTATTCACCACACAAGAATATATCTGACTAGTAATAATCTTAAAACCTATGTATTGATATCTCTCTGTTAGTGTGTCAAGTGGGTGTAAAGCGGCATAAACACAGCAGTGAAAAGCAGCTAAACCCCATTATAAAAATAAATTACTTTGAAAAACCCATGAAACAAAGACAGTGAAAGAGAGAGAAATTCTTACACAATGCGTTCAGGGGCTGTGATGCAACCTGGATTGACCATTTCTAGACCCACAGCTGGATGAGACATAAGGGTGGACACTCTTGGGGCTGAGAGGTTTGGTGAGGTTGGGTGAGCAAACGCAGACCCTTTAAAGTAATACTGCGTGGTACCCATCGCATGGGTCCCAAATCTCCAGGTTCAAGGGCATCTTCCTACATCGAAAACATGCATGAGAAAACAAAAAAGATGGTACACCATGTGATGGGGAAAGGTTTCTAAAACGCACCTCATTTCTCTTCTCCTTGTGCCCGGGGTCGCCATTCCAGCCGCTTTACTAACAATCTCCCTACTTGGAGCATCAGCACCTTTAACCTCCTGTTCCGTACAGGTTGCAATTTGTCCTGAGGATGAACGGGTAGATGGGGAACCAGTGAGAGACTAGCTCTTGGTGTTTGGACAGGCACAGGTCACTCTATTTTCCCATCAGGAAGAAGAATTAACCACAGGCTCATCCTCCCCCCCGGAACCAGAACAGGGCCTGAAGCCATCCTGCGCTTTTGCGGCCAGCTCCCAAAAAAGCGAGTTGTACAATGGAGCTTCAGGGCACTGCAATTCACAAACATGCAGAGTTATAAATGATAACTCTCGTCCACAAATATATTGAGGGAAGGCAAAGAAGAGGATTTGAAATCAAGGCAGAATTGCAGGAAACAGATTTCAGGAGGTAGATTCGAATCGCCTTTAAAGCACATGAAAAGCGGCAAAACGTTGACAATGATGCCCTTGGCCAAAAAGGGCGTATGCGTTTTTTCCTGAATATATTCAGGAAAAAACGCATACGCCCTTTTTGGCCAACCAAGCAACCTGGAAAGGCAAATCAGCGCTACAAAGAAGACTCGCTACCCATCGGTCAAAAGGGCCATGCTGAAAAAAGTCTCAAAACCAGAAATGCAGGACAGGCCATGGAGAAATGGGAGCCTTGCTACACTGATGGGCGGGATGTAAATTGCCAACAGCCACTCTGGAGAAGTGTACGGTGTGTCCTGAAACATCTAAAAAACACAGCTTAGAGAGCATAGGGCACTTCCACTCATGGGGGTATAAATTGGGAAAATGAAAAATCAGCAAGACACAAGCACCCCAAAGTTTAGGGCTGCTCTGTTGACAAGGACCTCCACTTCATTCCACCTTCAATATCCCAGGAGGGAGAAAAATGGATAAAGAAGTTGTGGTCCTTATGTACAATGGAATATCACTCAGCCATGAAATCAATGTCATAAGGCTAATAGCAGCATGATGAGTGGATTTAGGTACGACGATTCTAAGTGAAATAAGTCACACAGAAAAGGACACTTCTCATAAGGTATCACTTATAGAGGGAATGTAAAACCCGTTACACTTGAACTGAATTACAAAACAGAACAGAGTCACACATGCAGAAAACACACTATGGCTGCTTAACGGGAAAGGTGAGGTGGGGTGATACATAAAACAAGGGTTTCAAATTAGCTCAGATACCGTTCCATAAACCCAATATGTAATAGACAAGACCTACTCCTTGCTCAGAGAACTGGACTCAACACGCCCTATTCACCGCACAAGAATATATCTGACTAGTAATAATCTTAAAACCTATGTATTGATATCTCTCTGTTAGTGTGTCAAGTGGGTGTAAAGCGGCATAAACACAGCAGTGAAAAGCAGCTAAACCCCATTATAAAAATAAATTACTTTGAAAAACCCATGAAACAAAGACAGTGAAAGAGAGAGAAATTCTTACACAATGCGTTCAGGGGCTGTGATGCAACCTGGATTGACCATTTCTAGACCCACAGCTGGATGAGACATAAGGGTGGACACTCTTGGGGCTGAGAGGTTTGGTGAGGTTGGGTGAGCAAACGCAGACCCTTTAAAGTAATACTGCGTGGTACCCATCACATGGGTCCCAAATCTCCAGGTTCAAGGGCATCTTCCTACATCGAAAACATGCATGAGAAAATAAAAAAGATGGTACACCATGTGATGGGGAAAGGTTTCTAAAACGCACCTCATTTCTCTTCTCCTTGTGCCCGGGTTCGCCATTCCAGCTGCTTTACTAACAATCTCCCTACTTGGAGCATCAGCACCTTTAACCTCCTGTTCCGTACAGGTTGCAATTTGTCCTGAGGATGAACGGGAATACGGGGAACCAGTGAGAGACTAGCTCTTGTTGTTGGGACAGGCACAGGTCACTCTATTTTCCCATCAGGAAGAAGAATTAACCACAGGCTCATCCTCCCCCCCGGAACCAGAACAGGGCCTGAAGCCATCCTGCGCTTTTGCGGCCAGCTCCCAAAAAAGCGAGTTGTAAAATGGAGCTTCAGGGCACTGCAATTCACAAACCTGCAGAGTTATAAATGATAACTCTCGTCCACAAATATATTGAGGGAAGGCAAAGAAGAGGATTTGAAATCAAGGCAGAATTGCAGGAAACAGATTTCAGGAGGTAGATTCGAATCGCCTTTAAAGCACATGAAAAGTGGCAAAACGTTGACAATGATGCCCTTGGCCACAAAGGGCGTATGCGTTTTTTCCTGAATATATTCAGGAAAAAACGCATACGCCCTTTTTGGCCAACCAAGCAACCTGGAAAGGCAAATCAGCGCTACAAAGAAGACTCGCTACCCGTCGGTCAAAAGGGCCATGCTGAAAAAAGTCTCAAAACCAGAAATGCAGGACAGGCCATGGAGAAATGGGAGCCTTGCTACACTGATGGGCGGGATGTAAATTGCCAACAGCCACTCTGGAGAAGTGTACGGTGTGTCCTGAAACATCTAAAAAACACAGCTTAGAGAGCATAGGGCACTTCCACTTATGGGGATATAAATTGGGAAAATGAAAAATCAGCAAGACACAAGCACCTCAAAGTTTAGGGCTGCTCTGTTGACAAGGACCTCCACTTCATTCCACCTTCAATATCCCAGGAAAGAGAAAAATGGATAAAGAAGTTGTGGTCCTTATGTACAATGGAATATCACTCAGCCATGAAATCAATGTCATAAGGCTAGTAGCAGCATGATGAGTGGATTTAGGTACGACGATTCTAAGTGAAATAAGTCACACAGAAAAGGACACTTCTCATAAGGTATCACTTATAGAGGGAATGTAAAAGCCGTTACACTTGAACTGAATTACAAAACAGAACAGAGTCACACATGCAGAAAACACACTATGGCTGCTTAACGGGAAAGGTGAGGTGGGGTGATACATAAAACAAGGGTTTCAAATTAGCTCAGATACCGTTCCATAAACCCAATATGTAATAGACAAGACCTACTCCTTGCTCAGAGAACTGGACTCAACACGCCCTATTCACCGCACAAGAATATATCTGACTAGTAATAATCTTAAAACCTATGTATTGATATCTCTCTGTTAGTGTGTCAAGTGGGTGTAAAGCGGCATAAACACAGCAGTGAAAAGCAGCTAAACCCCATTATCAAAATAAATTACTTTGAAACACCCATGAAACAAAGACAGTGAAAGAGAGAGAAATTCTTACACAATGCGTTCAGGGGCTGTGATGCAACCTGGATTGACCATATCTAGACGCACAGCTGGATGAGACATAAGGGTGGACACTCTTGGGGCTGAGAGGTTTGGTGAGGTTGGGTGAGCAAACGCAGACCCTTTAAAGTAATACTGCGTGGTACCCATCGCATGGGTCCCAAATCTCCAGGTTCAAGGGCATCTTCCTACATCGAAAACATGCATGAGAAAACAAAAAGATGGTACACCATGTGATGGGGAAAGGTTTCTAAAACACACCTCATTTCTCTTCTCCTTGTGCCCGGGTTCGCCATTCCAGCCGCTTTACTAACAATCTCCCTACTTGGAGCATCAGCACCTTTAACCTCCTGTTCCGTACAGGTTGCAATTTGTCCTGAGGATGAACGGGTAGACGGGGAACCAGTGAGAGACTAGCTCTTGGTGTTGGGACAGGCACAGGTCACTCTATTTTCCCATCAGAAAGAAGAATTAACCACAGGCTCAGCCTGCCCCCCGGAACCAGAACAGGGCCTGAAGCCATTCTGCGATTTTGCGGCCAGCTCCCATAAAAACGAGTTGTAAAACGGAGGTTCAGGGCACTGCAATTCACAAACCTGCAGAGTTATAAATGATAACTCTCGTCCACAAATATATTGAGGGAAGGCAAAGAAGAGGATTTGAAATCAAGGCAGAATTGCAGGAAACAGATTTCAGGAGGTAGATTCGAATCGCCTTTAAAGCACATGAAAAGCGGCAAAACGTTGACAATGATGCCCTTGGCCAAAAAGGGCGTATGCGTTTTTTCCTGAATATATTCAGGAAAAAACGCATACGCCCTTTTTGGCCAACCAAGCAACCTGGAAAGGCAAATCAGGGCCACAAAGAAGACTCGCTACCCATCGGTCAAAAGGACCATGCTGAAAAAAGTCTCAAAACCAGAAATGCAGGACAGGCCATGGAGAAATGGGAGCCTTGCTACACTGATGGGCGGGATGTAAATTGCCAACAGCCACTCTGGAGAAGTGTACGGTGTGTCCTGAAACATCTAAAAAACACAGCTTAGAGAGCATAGGGCACTTCCACTCATGGGGGTATAAATTGGGAAAATGAAAAATCAGCAAGACACAAGCACCCCAAAGTTTAGGGCTGCTCTGTTGACAAGGACCTCCACTTCATTCCACCTTCAATATCCCAGGAGGGAGAAAAATGGATAAAGAAGTTGTGGTCCTTATGTACAATGGAATATCACTCAGCCATGAAATCAATGTCATAAGGCTAATAGCAGCATGATGAGTGGATTTAGGTACGACGATTCTAAGTGAAATAAGTCACACAGAAAAGGACACTTCTCATAAGGTATCACTTATAGAGGGAATGTAAAAGCCGTTACACTTGAACTGAATTACAAAACAGAACAGAGTCACACATGCAGAAAACACACTATGGCTGCTTAACGGGAAAGGTGAGGTGGGGTGATACATAAAACAAGGGTTTCAAATTAGCTCAGATACCGTTCCATAAACCCAATATGTAATAGACAAGACCTACTCCTTGCTCAGAGAACTGGACTCAACACGCCCTATTCACCGCACAAGAATATATCTGACTAGTAATAATCTTAAAACCTATGTATTGATATCTCTCTGTTAGTGTGTCAAGTGGGTGTAAAGCGGCATAAACACAGCAGTGAAAAGCAGCTAAACCCCATTATAAAAATAAATTACTTTGAAAAACCCATGAAACAAAGACAGTGAAAGAGAGAGAAATTCTTACACAATGCGTTCAGGGGCTGTGATGCAACCTGGATTGACCATTTCTAGACCCACAGCTGGATGAGACATAAGGGTGGACACTCTTGGGGCTGAGAGGTTTGGTGAGGTTGGGTGAGCAAACGCAGACCCTTTAAAGTAATACTGCGTGGTACCCATCACATGGGTCCCAAATCTCCAGGTTCAAGGGCATCTTCCTACATCGAAAACATGCATGAGAAAATAAAAAAGATGGTACACCATGTGATGGGGAAAGGTTTCTAAAACGCACCTCATTTCTCTTCTCCTTGTGCCCGGGTTCGCCATTCCAGCTGCTTTACTAACAATCTCCCTACTTGGAGCATCAGCACCTTTAACCTCCTGTTCCGTACAGGTTGCAATTTGTCCTGAGGATGAACGGGAATACGGGGAACCAGTGAGAGACTAGCTCTTGTTGTTGGGACAGGCACAGGTCACTCTATTTTCCCATCAGGAAGAAGAATTAACCACAGGCTCATCCTCCCCCCCGGAACCAGAACAGGGCCTGAAGCCATCCTGCGCTTTTGCGGCCAGCTCCCAAAAAAGCGAGTTGTAAAATGGAGCTTCAGGGCACTGCAATTCACAAACCTGCAGAGTTATAAATGATAACTCTCGTCCACAAATATATTGAGGGAAGGCAAAGAAGAGGATTTGAAATCAAGGCAGAATTGCAGGAAACAGATTTCAGGAGGTAGATTCGAATCGCCTTTAAAGCACATGAAAAGTGGCAAAACGTTGACAATGATGCCCTTGGCCACAAAGGGCGTATGCGTTTTTTCCTGAATATATTCAGGAAAAAACGCATACGCCCTTTTTGGCCAACCAAGCAACCTGGAAAGGCAAATCAGCGCTACAAAGAAGACTCGCTACCCGTCGGTCAAAAGGGCCATGCTGAAAAAAGTCTCAAAACCAGAAATGCAGGACAGGCCATGGAGAAATGGGAGCCTTGCTACACTGATGGGCGGGATGTAAATTGCCAACAGCCACTCTGGAGAAGTGTACGGTGTGTCCTGAAACATCTAAAAAACACAGCTTAGAGAGCATAGGGCACTTCCACTTATGGGGATATAAATTGGGAAAATGAAAAATCAGCAAGACACAAGCACCTCAAAGTTTAGGGCTGCTCTGTTGACAAGGACCTCCACTTCATTCCACCTTCAATATCCCAGGAAAGAGAAAAATGGATAAAGAAGTTGTGGTCCTTATGTACAATGGAATATCACTCAGCCATGAAATCAATGTCATAAGGCTAGTAGCAGCATGATGAGTGGATTTAGGTACGACGATTCTAAGTGAAATAAGTCACACAGAAAAGGACACTTCTCATAAGGTATCACTTATAGAGGGAATGTAAAAGCCGTTACACTTGAACTGAATTACAAAACAGAACAGAGTCACACATGCAGAAAACACACTATGGCTGCTTAACGGGAAAGGTGAGGTGGGGTGATACATAAAACAAGGGTTTCAAATTAGCTCAGATACCGTTCCATAAACCCAATATGTAATAGACAAGACCTACTCCTTGCTCAGAGAACTGGACTCAACACGCCCTATTCACCGCACAAGAATATATCTGACTAGTAATAATCTTAAAACCTATGTATTGATATCTCTCTGTTAGTGTGTCAAGTGGGTGTAAAGCGGCATAAACACAGCAGTGAAAAGCAGCTAAACCCCATTATCAAAATAAATTACTTTGAAACACCCATGAAACAAAGACAGTGAAAGAGAGAGAAATTCTTACACAATGCGTTCAGGGGCTGTGATGCAACCTGGATTGACCATATCTAGACCCACAGCTGGATGAGACATAAGGGTGGACACTCTTGGGGCTGAGAGGTTTGGTGAGGTTGGGTGAGCAAACGCAGACCCTTTAAAGTAATACTGCGTGGTACCCATCGCATGGGTCCCAAATCTCCAGGTTCAAGGGCATCTTCCTACATCGAAAACATGCATGAGAAAACAAAAAGATGGTACACCATGTGATGGGGAAAGGTTTCTAAAACGCACCTCATTTCTCTTCTCCTTGTGCCCGGGTTCGCCATTCCAGCCGCTTTACTAACAATCTCCCTACTTGGAGCATCAGCACCTTTAACCTCCTGTTCCGTACAGGTTGCAATTTGTCCTGAGGATGAACGGGTAGACGGGGAACCAGTGAGAGACTAGCTCTTGGTGTTGGGACAGGCACAGGTCACTCTATTTTCCCATCAGAAAGAAGAATTAACCACAGGCTCAGCCTGCCCCCCGGAACCAGAACAGGGCCTGAAGCCATTCTGCGATTTTGCGGCCAGCTCCCATAAAAACGAGTTGTAAAACGGAGGTTCAGGGCACTGCAATTCACAAACCTGCAGAGTTATAAATGATAACTCTCGTCCACAAATATATTGAGGGAAGGCAAAGAAGAGGATTTGAAATCAAGGCAGAATTGCAGGAAACAGATTTCAGGAGGTAGATTCGAATCGCCTTTAAAGCACATGAAAAGCGGCAAAACGTTGACAATGATGCCCTTGGCCAAAAAGGGCGTATGCGTTTTTTCCTGAATATATTCAGGAAAAAACGCATACGCCCTTTTTGGCCAACCAAGCAACCTGGAAAGGCAAATCAGGGCCACAAAGAAGACTCGCTACCCATCGGTCAAAAGGGCCATGCTGAAAAAAGTCTCAAAACCAGAAATGCAGGACAGGCCATGGAGAAATGGGAGCCTTGCTACACTGATGGGCGGGATGTAAATTGCCAACAGCCACTCTGGAGAAGTGTACGGTGTGTCCTGAAACATCTAAAAAACACAGCTTAGAGAGCATAGGGCACTTCCACTCATGGGGGTATAAATTGGGAAAATGAAAAATCAGCAAGACACAAGCACCCCAAAGTTTAGGGCTGCTCTGTTGACAAGGACCTCCACTTCATTCCACCTTCAATATCCCAGGAGGGAGAAAAATGGATAAAGAAGTTGTGGTCCTTATGTACAATGGAATATCACTCAGCCATGAAATCAATGTCATAAGGCTAATAGCAGCATGATGAGTGGATTTAGGTACGACGATTCTAAGTGAAATAAGTCACACAGAAAAGGACACTTCTCATAAGGTATCACTTATAGAGGGAATGTAAAAGCCGTTACACTTGAACTGAATTACAAAACAGAACAGAGTCACACATGCAGAAAACACACTATGGCTGCTTAACGGGAAAGGTGAGGTGGGGTGATACATAAAACAAGGGTTTCAAATTAGCTCAGATACCGTTCCATAAACCCAATATGTAATAGACAAGACCTACTCCTTGCTCAGAGAACTGGACTCAACACGCCCTATTCACCGCACAAGAATATATCTGACTAGTAATAATCTTAAAACCTATGTATTGATATCTCTCTGTTAGTGTGTCAAGTGGGTGTAAAGCGGCATAAACACAGCAGTGAAAAGCAGCTAAACCCCATTATAAAAATAAATTACTTTGAAAAACCCATGAAACAAAGACAGTGAAAGAGAGAGAAATTCTTACACAATGCGTTCAGGGGCTGTGATGCAACCTGGATTGACCATTTCTAGACCCACAGCTGGATGAGACATAAGGGTGGACACTCTTGGGGCTGAGAGGTTTGGTGAGGTTGGGTGAGCAAACGCAGACCCTTTAAAGTAATACTGCGTGGTACCCATCACATGGGTCCCAAATCTCCAGGTTCAAGGGCATCTTCCTACATCGAAAACATGCATGAGAAAATAAAAAAGATGGTACACCATGTGATGGGGAAAGGTTTCTAAAACGCACCTCATTTCTCTTCTCCTTGTGCCCGGGTTCGCCATTCCAGCTGCTTTACTAACAATCTCCCTACTTGGAGCATCAGCACCTTTAACCTCCTGTTCCGTACAGGTTGCAATTTGTCCTGAGGATGAACGGGAATACGGGGAACCAGTGAGAGACTAGCTCTTGTTGTTGGGACAGGCACAGGTCACTCTATTTTCCCATCAGGAAGAAGAATTAACCACAGGCTCATCCTCCCCCCCGGAACCAGAACAGGGCCTGAAGCCATCCTGCGCTTTTGCGGCCAGCTCCCAAAAAAGCGAGTTGTAAAATGGAGCTTCAGGGCACTGCAATTCACAAACCTGCAGAGTTATAAATGATAACTCTCGTCCACAAATATATTGAGGGAAGGCAAAGAAGAGGATTTGAAATCAAGGCAGAATTGCAGGAAACAGATTTCAGGAGGTAGATTCGAATCGCCTTTAAAGCACATGAAAAGTGGCAAAACGTTGACAATGATGCCCTTGGCCACAAAGGGCGTATGCGTTTTTTCCTGAATATATTCAGGAAAAAACGCATACGCCCTTTTTGGCCAACCAAGCAACCTGGAAAGGCAAATCAGCGCTACAAAGAAGACTCGCTACCCGTCGGTCAAAAGGGCCATGCTGAAAAAAGTCTCAAAACCAGAAATGCAGGACAGGCCATGGAGAAATGGGAGCCTTGCTACACTGATGGGCGGGATGTAAATTGCCAACAGCCACTCTGGAGAAGTGTACGGTGTGTCCTGAAACATCTAAAAAACACAGCTTAGAGAGCATAGGGCACTTCCACTTATGGGGATATAAATTGGGAAAATGAAAAATCAGCAAGACACAAGCACCTCAAAGTTTAGGGCTGCTCTGTTGACAAGGACCTCCACTTCATTCCACCTTCAATATCCCAGGAAAGAGAAAAATGGATAAAGAAGTTGTGGTCCTTATGTACAATGGAATATCACTCAGCCATGAAATCAATGTCATAAGGCTAGTAGCAGCATGATGAGTGGATTTAGGTACGACGATTCTAAGTGAAATAAGTCACACAGAAAAGGACACTTCTCATAAGGTATCACTTATAGAGGGAATGTAAAAGCCGTTACACTTGAACTGAATTACAAAACAGAACAGAGTCACACATGCAGAAAACACACTATGGCTGCTTAACGGGAAAGGTGAGGTGGGGTGATACATAAAACAAGGGTTTCAAATTAGCTCAGATACCGTTCCATAAACCCAATATGTAATAGACAAGACCTACTCCTTGCTCAGAGAACTGGACTCAACACGCCCTATTCACCGCACAAGAATATATCTGACTAGTAATAATCTTAAAACCTATGTATTGATATCTCTCTGTTAGTGTGTCAAGTGGGTGTAAAGCGGCATAAACACAGCAGTGAAAAGCAGCTAAACCCCATTATCAAAATAAATTACTTTGAAACACCCATGAAACAAAGACAGTGAAAGAGAGAGAAATTCTTACACAATGCGTTCAGGGGCTGTGATGCAACCTGGATTGACCATATCTAGACCCACAGCTGGATGAGACATAAGGGTGGACACTCTTGGGGCTGAGAGGTTTGGTGAGGTTGGGTGAGCAAACGCAGACCCTTTAAAGTAATACTGCGTGGTACCCATCGCATGGGTCCCAAATCTCCAGGTTCAAGGGCATCTTCCTACATCGAAAACATGCATGAGAAAACAAAAAGATGGTACACCATGTGATGGGGAAAGGTTTCTAAAACGCACCTCATTTCTCTTCTCCTTGTGCCCGGGGTCGCCATTCCAGCCGCTTTACTAACAATCTCCCTACTTGGAGCATCAGCACCTTTAACCTCCTGTTCCGTACAGGTTGCAATTTGTCCTGAGGATGAACGGGTAGATGGGGAACCAGTGAGAGACTAGCTCTTGGTGTTGGGACAGGCACAGGTCAATCTATTTTCCCATCAGGAAGAAGAATTAACCACAGGCTCATCCTCCCCCCCGGAACCAGAACAGGGCCTGAAGCCATCCTGCGCTTTTGCGGCCAGCTCCCAAAAAAGCGAGTTGTACAATGGAGCTTCAGGGCACTGCAATTCACAAACCTGCAGAGTTATAAATGATAACTCTCGTCCACAAATATATTGAGGGAAGGCAAAGAAGAAGATTTGAAATCAAGGCAGAAATGCAGGAAACAGATTTCAGGAGGTAGATTCGAATCGCCTTTAAAGCACATGAAAAGTGGCAAAACGTTGACAATGATGCCCTTGACCAAAAAGGGCGTATGCGTTTTTTCCTGAATATATTCAGGAAAAAACGCATACGCCCTTTTTGGCCAACCAAGCAACCTGGAAAGGCAAATCAGGGCTACAAAGAAGACTCGCTACCCATCGGTCAAAAGGGCCATGCTGAAAAAAGTCTCAAAACCAGAAATGCAGGACAGGCCATGGAGAAATGGGAGCCTTGCTACACTGATGGGCGGGATGTAAATTGCCAACAGCCACTCTGGAGAAGTGTACGGTGTGTCCTGAAACATCTAAAAAACACAGCTTAGAGAGCATAGGGCACTTCCACTCATGGGGGTATAAATTGGGAAAATGAAAAATCAGCAAGACACAAGCACCCCAAAGTTTAGGGCTGCTCTGTTGACAAGGACCTCCACTTCATTCCACCTTCAATATCCCAGGAGGGAGAAAAATGGATAAAGAAGTTGTGGTCCTTATGTACAATGGAATATCACTCAGCCATGAAATCAATGTCATAAGGCTAATAGCAGCATGATGAGTGGATTTAGGTACGACGATTCTAAGTGAAATAAGTCACACAGAAAAGGACACTTCTCATAAGGTATCACTTATAGAGGGAATGTAAAACCCGTTACACTTGAACTGAATTACAAAACAGAACAGAGTCACACATGCAGAAAACACACTATGGCTGCTTAACGGGAAAGGTGAGGTGGGGTGATACATAAAACAAGGTTTTCAAATTAGCTCAGATACCGTTCCATAAACCCAATATGTAATAGACAAGACCTACTCCTTGCTCAGAGAACTGGACTCAACACGCCCTATTCACCGCACAAGAATATATCTGACTAGTAATAATCTTAAAACCTATGTATTGATATCTCTCTGTTAGTGTGTCAAGTGGGTGTAAAGCGGCATAAACACAGCAGTGAAAAGCAGCTAAACCCCATTATAAAAATAAATTACTTTGAAAAACCCATGAAACAAAGACAGTGAAAGAGAGAGAAATTCTTACACAATGCGTTCAGGGGCTGTGATGCAACCTGGATTGAGCATTTCTAGACCCACAGCTGGATGAGACATAAGGGTGGACACTCTTGGGGCTGAGAGGTTTGGTGAGGTTGGGTGAGCAAACGCAGACCCTTTAAAGTAATACTGCGTGGTACCCATCGCATGGGTCCCAAATCTCCAGGTTCAAGGGCATCTTCCTACATCGAAAACATGCATGAGAAAACAAAAAAGATGGTACACCATGTGATGGGGAAAGGTTTCTAAAACGCACCTCATTTCTCTTCTCCTTGTGCCCGGGGTCGCCATTCCAGCCGCTTTACTAACAATCTCCCTACTTGGAGCATCAGCACCTTTAACCTCCTGTTCCGTACAGGTTGCAATTTGTCCTGAGGATGAACGGGTAGATGGGGAACCAGTGAGAGACTAGCTCTTGGTGTTTGGACAGGCACAGGTCACTCTATTTTCCCATCAGGAAGAAGAATTAACCACAGGCTCATCCTCCCCCCCGGAACCAGAACAGGGCCTGAAGCCATCCTGCGCTTTTGCGGCCAGCTCCCAAAAAAGCGAGTTGTACAATGGAGCTTCAGGGCACTGCAATTCACAAACCTGCAGAGTTATAAATGATAACTCTCGTCCACAAATATATTGAGGGAAGGCAAAGAAGAGGATTTGAAATCAAGGCAGAAATGCAGGAAACAGATTTCAGGAGGTAGATTCGAATCGCCTTTAAAGCACATGAAAAGTGGCAAAACGTTGACAATGATGCCCTTGGCCAAAAAGGGCGTATGCGTTTTTTCCTGAATATATTCAGGAAAAAACGCATACGCCCTTTTTGGCCAACCAAGCAACCTGGAAAGGCAAATCAGGGCTACAAAGAAGACTCGCTACCCATCGGTCAAAAGGGCCATGCTGAAAAAAGTCTCAAAACCAGAAATGCAGGACAGGCCATGGAGAAATGGGAGCCTTGCTACACTGATGGGCGGGATGTAAATTGCCAACAGCCACTCTGGAGAAGTGTACGGTGTGTCCTGAAACATCTAAAAAACACAGCTTAGAGAGCATAGGGCACTTCCACTCATGGGGGTATAAATTGGGAAAATGAAAAATCAGCAAGACACAAGCACCCCAAAGTTTAGGGCTGCTCTGTTGACAAGGACCTCCACTTCATTCCACCTTCAATATCCCAGGAGGGAGAAAAATGGATAAAGAAGTTGTGGTCCTTATGTACAATGGAATATCACTCAGCCATGAAATCAATGTCATAAGGCTAATAGCAGCATGATGAGTGGATTTAGGTACGACGATTCTAAGTGAAATAAGTCACACAGAAAAGGACACTTCTCATAAGGTATCACTTATAGAGGGAATGTAAAAGCCGTTACACTTGAACTGAATTACAAAACAGAACAGAGTCACACATGCAGAAAACACACTATGGCTGCTTAACGGGAAAGGTGAGGTGGGGTGATACATAAAACAAGGGTTTCAAATTAGCTCAGATACCGTTCCATAAACCCAATATGTAATAGACAAGACCTACTCCTTGCTCAGAGAACTGGACTCAACACGCCCTATTCACCGCACAAGAATATATCTGACTAGTAATAATCTTAAAACCTATGTATTGATATCTCTCTGTTAGTGTGTCAAGTGGGTGTAAAGCGGCATAAACACAGCAGTGAAAAGCAGCTAAACCCCATTATAAAAATAAATTACTTTGAAAAACCCATGAAACAAAGACAGTGAAAGAGAGAGAAATTCTTACACAATGCGTTCAGGGGCTGTGATGCAACCTGGATTGACCATTTCTAGACCCACAGCTGGATGAGACATAAGGGTGGACACTCTTGGGGCTGAGAGGTTTGGTGAGGTTGGGTGAGCAAACGCAGACCCTTTAAAGTAATACTGCGTGGTACCCATCACATGGGTCCCAAAACTCCAGGTTCAAGGGCATCTTCCTACATCGAAAACATGCATGAGAAAATAAAAAAGATGGTACACCATGTGATGGGGAAAGGTTTCTAAAACGCACCTCATTTCTCTTCTCCTTGTGCCCGGGTTCGCCATTCCAGCTGCTTTACTAACAATCTCCCTACTTGGAGCATCAGCACCTTTAACCTCCTGTTCCGTACAGGTTGCAATTTGTCCTGAGGATGAACGGGAATACGGGGAACCAGTGAGAGACTAGCTCTTGTTGTTGGGACAGGCACAGGTCACTCTATTTTCCCATCAGGAAGAAGAATTAACCAGAGGCTCCTCCTCCCCCCCGGAACCAGAACAGGGCCTGAAGCCATCCTGCGCTTTTGCGGCCAGCTCCCAAAAAAGCGAGTTGTAAAATGGAGCTTCAGGGCACTGCAATTCACAAACCTGCAGAGTTATAAATGATAACTCTCGTCCACAAATATATTGAGGGAAGGCAAAGAAGAGGATTTGAAATCAAGGCAGAATTGCAGGAAACAGATTTCAGGAGGTAGATTCGAATCGCCTTTAAAGCACATGAAAAGTGGCAAAACGTTGACAATGATGCCCTTGGCCACAAAGGGCGTATGCGTTTTTTCCTGAATATATTCAGGAAAAAACGCATACGCCCTTTTTGGCCAACCAAGCAACCTGGAAAGGCAAATCAGCGCTACAAAGAAGACTCGCTACCCGTCGGTCAAAAGGGCCATGCTGAAAAAAGTCTCAAAACCAGAAATGCAGGACAGGCCATGGAGAAATGGGAGCCTTGCTACACTGATGGGCGGGATGTAAATTGCCAACAGCCACTCTGGAGAAGTGTACGGTGTGTCCTGAAACATCTAAAAAACACAGCTTAGAGAGCATAGGGCACTTCCACTTATGGGGATATAAATTGGGAAAATGAAAAATCAGCAAGACACAAGCACCTCAAAGTTTAGGGCTGCTCTGTTGACAAGGACCTCCACTTCATTCCACCTTCAATATCCCAGGAAAGAGAAAAATGGATAAAGAAGTTGTGGTCCTTATGTACAATGGAATGTCACTCAGCCATGAAATCAATGTCATAAGGCTAGTAGCAGCATGATGAGTGGATTTAGGTACGACGATTCTAAGTGAAATAAGTCACACAGAAAAGGACACTTCTCATAAGGTATCACTTATAGAGGGAATGTAAAAGCCGTTACACTTGAACTGAATTACAAAACAGAACAGAGTCACACATGCAGAAAACACACTATGGCTGCTTAACGGGAAAGGTGAGGTGGGGTGATACATAAAACAAGGGTTTCAAATTAGCTCAGATACCGTTCCATAAACCCAATATGTAATAGACAAGACCTACTCCTTGCTCAGAGAACTGGACTCAACACGCCCTATTCACCGCACAAGAATATATCTGACTAGTAATAATCTTAAAACCTATGTATTGATATCTCTCTGTTAGTGTGTCAAGTGGGTGTAAAGCGGCATAAACACAGCAGTGAAAAGCAGCTAAACCCCATTATCAAAATAAATTACTTTGAAACACCCATGAAACAAAGACAGTGAAAGAGAGAGAAATTCTTACACAATGCGTTCAGGGGCTGTGATGCAACCTGGATTGACCATATCTAGACGCACAGCTGGATGAGACATAAGGGTGGACACTCTTGGGGCTGAGAGGTTTGGTGAGGTTGGGTGAGCAAACGCAGACCCTTTAAAGTAATACTGCGTGGTACCCATCGCATGGGTCCCAAATCTCCAGGTTCAAGGGCATCTTCCTACATCGAAAACATGCATGAGAAAACAAAAAGATGGTACACCATGTGATGGGGAAAGGTTTCTAAAACGCACCTCATTTCTCTTCTCCTTGTGCCCGGGTTCGCCATTCCAGCCGCTTTACTAACAATCTCCCTACTTGGAGCATCAGCACCTTTAACCTCCTGTTCCGTACAGGTTGCAATTTGTCCTGAGGATGAACGGGTAGACGGGGAACCAGTGAGAGACTAGCTCTTGGTGTTGGGACAGGCACAGGTCACTCTATTTTCCCATCAGAAAGAAGAATTAACCACAGGCTCAGCCTGCCCCCCGGAACCAGAACAGGGCCTGAAGCCATTCTGCGATTTTGCGGCCAGCTCCCATAAAAACGAGTTGTAAAACGGAGGTTCAGGGCACTGCAATTCACAAACCTGCAGAGTTATAAATGATAACTCTCGTCCACAAATATATTGAGGGAAGGCAAAGAAGAGGATTTGAAATCAAGGCAGAATTGCAGGAAACAGATTTCAGGAGGTAGATACGAATCGCCTTTAAAGCACATGAAAAGCGGCAAAACGTTGACAATGATGCCCTTGGCCAAAAAGGGCGTATGCGTTTTTTCCTGAATATATTCAGGAAAAAACGCATACGCCCTTTTTGGCCAACCAAGCAACCTGGAAAGGCAAATCAGGGCCACAAAGAAGACTCGCTACCCATCGGTCAAAAGGGCCATGCTGAAAAAAGTCTCAAAACCAGAAATGCAGGACAGGCCATGGAGAAATGGGAGCCTTGCTACACTGATGGGCGGGATGTAAATTGCCAACAGCCACTCTGGAGAAGTGTACGGTGTGTCCTGAAACATCTAAAAAACACAGCTTAGAGAGCATAGGGCACTTCCACTCATGGGGGTATAAATTGGGAAAATGAAAAATCAGCAAGACACAAGCACCCCAAAGTTTAGGGCTCTTCTGTTGACAAGGACCTCCACTTCATTCCACCTTCAATATCCCAGGAAAGAGAAAAATGGATAAAGAAGTTGTGGTCCTTATGTACAATGGAATATCACTCAGCCATGAAATCAATATCATAAGGCTAGTAGCAGCATGATGAGTGGATTTAGGTACGACGATTCTAAGTGAAATAAGTCACACAGAAAAGGACACTTCTCATAAGGTATCACTTATAGAGGGAATGTAAAAAGCGTTACACTTGAACTGAATTACAAAACAGAACAGAGTCACACATGCAGAAAACACACTATGGCTGCTTAACGGGAAAGGTGAGGTGGCGTGATACATAAAACAAGGGTTTCAAATTAGCTCAGATACCGTTCCATAAACCCAATATGTAATAGACAAGACCTACTCCTTGCTCAGAGAACTGGACTCAACACGCCCTATTCACCGCACAAGAATATATCTGACTAGTAATAATCTTAAACCCTGTGTATTGATATCTCTCTGTTAGTGTGTCAAGTGGGTGTAAAGCGGCATAAACACAGCAGTGAAAAGCAGCTAAACCCCATTATCAAAATAAATTACTTTGAAAAACCCATGAAACAAAGACAGTGAAAGAGAGAGAAATTCTTACACAATGCGTTCAGGGGCTGTGATGCAACCTGGATTGACCATATCTAGACCCACAGCTGGATGAGACATAAGGGTGGACACTCTTGGGGCTGAGAGGTTTGGTGAGGTTGGGTGAGCAAACGCAGACCCTTTAAAGGAATACTGCGTGGTACCCATCGCATGGGTCCCAAATCTCCAGGTTCAAGGGCATCTTCCTACATCAAAAACATGCATGAGAAAACAAAAAGATGGTACACCATGTGATGGGGAAAGGTTTCTAAAACGCACCTCATTTCTCTTCTCCTTGTGCCCGGGTTCGCCATTCCAGCCGCTTTACTAACAATCTCCCTACTTGGAGCATCAGCACCTTTAACCTCCTGTTCCCTACAGGTTGCAATTTGTCCTGAGGATGAACGGGTAGACGGGGAACCAGTGAGAGACTAGCTCTTGGTGTTGGGACAGGCACAGGTCACTCTATTTTCCCATCAGGAAGAAGAATTAACCACAGGCTCATCCTCCCCCCCGGAACCAGAACAGGGCCTGAAGCCATCCTGCGCTTTTGCGGCCAGCTCCCAAAAAAGCGAGTTGTAAAATGGAGCTTCAGGGCACTGCAATTCCCAAACCTGCAGAGTTATAAATGATAACTCTCGTCCACAAATATATTGAGGGAAGGCAAAGAAGAGGATTTGAAATCAAGGCAGAATTGCTGGAAACAGATTTCAGGAGGTAGATTCGAATCGCCTTTAAAGCACATGAAAAGCGGCAAAACGTTGACAATGATGCCCTTGGCCAAAAAGGGCGTATGCGTTTTTTCCTGAATATATTCAGGAAAAAATGCATACGCCCTTTTTGGCCAACGAAGCAACCTGGAAAGGCAAATCAGCGCTACAAAGAAGACTCGCTACCCGTCGGTCAAAAGGGCCATGCTGAAAAAAGTCTCAAAACCAGAAATGCAGGACAGGCCATGGAAAAATTGGAGCCTTGCTACACTGATGGGCGGGATGTAAATTGCCAACAGCCACTCTGGAGAAGTGTACGGTGTGTCCTGAAACATCTAAAAAACACAGCTTAGAGAGCATAGGGCACTTCCACTCATGGGGATATAAATTGGGAAAATGAAAAATCAGCAAGACACAAGCACCTCAAAGTTTAGGGCTTCTCTGTTGACAAGGACCTCCACTTCATTCCACCTTCAATATCCCAGGAAAGAGAAAAATGGATAAAGAAGTTGTGGTCCTTATGTACAATGGAATATCACTCAGCCATGAAATCAATGTCATAAGGCTAGTAGCAGCATGATGAGTGGATTTAGGTACGACGATTCTAAGTGAAATAAGTCACACAGAAAAGGACACTTCTCATAAGGTATCACTTATAGAGGGACTGTAAAAACCGTTACACTTGAACTGAATTACAAAACAGAACAGAGTCACACATGCAGAAAACACACTATGGCTGCTTAACGGGAAAGGTGAGGTGGGGTGATACATAAAACAAGGGTTTCAAATTAGCTCAGATACCGTTCCATAAACCCAATATGTAATAGACAAGACCTACTCCTTGCTCAGAGAACTGGACTCAACACGCCCTATTCACTGCACAAGAATATATCTGACTAGTAATAATCTTAAAACCTATGTATTGATATCTCTCTGTTAGTGTGTCAAGTGGGTGTAAAGCGGCATAAACACAGCAGTGAAAATCAGCTAAACCCCATTATAAAAATAAATTACTTTGAAACACCCATGAAACAAAGACAGTGAAAGAGAGAGAAATTCTTACACAATGCGTTCAGGGGCTGTGATGCAACCTGGATTGACCATATCTAGACGCACAGCTGGATGAGACATAAGGGTGGACACTCTTTGGGCTGAGAGGTTTGGTGAGGTTGGGTGAGCAAACGCAGACCCTTTAAAGTAATACTGCGTGGTACCCATCGCATGGGTCCCAAATCTCCAGGTTCAAGGGCATTTTCCTACATCCAAAACATGCATGAGAAACCCAGAAGATGGTACACCGTGTGATGGGGAAAGGCTTCTAAAACGCACCTCATTTCTCATCTCCTTGTGCCCGGGTTCGCCATTCCAGCCGCTTTACTAGCAAGCTCCCTATTTGGAGCATCAGCACCTTTAACCTCCTGTTCCGTACAGGTTGCAATTTGTCCTGAGGATAAACGGGAAGACGTGGAACCAACGATAAACTAGCTCTTGGCGTTGGGACAGGCACAGGTCACTCTATTTTCCCATCAGAAAGAAGAATTAACCACAGGCTCAGCCTGCCCCCCGGAACCAGAACAGGGCCTGAAGCCATTCTGCGATTTTGCGGCCAGCTCCCATAAAAACGAGTTGTAAAACGGAGGTTCAGGGCACTGCAATTCACAAACCTGCAGAGTTATAAATGAAAACTCTCGTCCACAAATATATTGAGGGAAGGCAAAGAAGAGGATTTGAAATCAAGGCAGAATTGCAGGAAACAGATTTCAGGAGGTAGATACGAATCGCCTTTAAAGCACATGAAAAGCGGCAAAACGTTGACAATGATGCCCTTGGCCAAAAAGGGCGTATGCGTTTTTTCCTGAATATATTCAGGAAAAAACGCATACGCCCTTTTTGGCCAACCAAGCAACCTAGAAAGGCAAATCAGCGCTACAAAGAAGTCTCGCTTCCCATCGGTCAAAAGGGCCATGCTGAAAAAAGTGTCAAAACCAGAAATGCAGGACAGACCATGGAGAAATGGGAGCCTTGCTACACTGATGGGCGGGATGTAAATTGCCAAGAGCCACTCTGGAGAAGTGTCCGGTGAGTCCTGAAACATCTGAAAAACACAGCTTAGAGGGCATAGGGCACTTCCACTCATGGGGGTATAAATTGGGAAAATTAAAAATCAGCAAGACACAAGCACCCCAAAGTTTAGGGCTGCTCTGTTGACCAGGACCTCCACTTCATTCCACCTTAAATATCCCAGGAAAGAGAAAAATGGATAAAGAAGTTGTGGTCCTTATGTACAATGGAATATCACTCAGCCATGAAATCAATGCCGTAAGGTTAGTAGCAGCATGATTAGTGGATTTAGGTACGACGATTCTAAGTGAAATAAGTCACACAGAAAAGGACACTTCTCATAAGGTATCACTTTTAGAGGGAATGTAAAAACCGTTACACTTGAACTGAATTACAAAACAGAACAGAGTCACACATGCAGAAAACACACTATGGCTGCTTAACGGGAAAGGTGAGGTGGGGTGATACATAAAACAAGGGTATCAAATTAGCTCAGATACCGTTCCATAAACCCAATATATAATAGACAAGATCTACTCCTTGCTCAGAGAACTGGACTCAACACGCCCTATTCACCGCACAAGAATATATCTGACTAATAATAATCGTAAAACCTATGTATTGATATCTCTCTGTTAGTGTGTCAAGTGGGTGTAAAGCGGCATAAACACAGCAGTGAAAAGCAGCTAAACCCCATTATCAAAATAAATTACTTTGAAACACCCATGAAACAAAGACAGTGAAAGAGAGAGAAATTCTTACACAATGCGTTCAGGGGCTGTGATGCAACCTGGATTGACCATATCTAGACCCACAGCTGGATGAGACATAAGGGTGGACACTCTTTGGGCTGAGAGGTTTGGTGAGGTTGGGTGAGCAAACGCAGACCCTTTAAAGTAATACTGCGTGGTACCCATCGCATGGGTCCCAAATCTCCAGGTTCAAGGGCATCTTCCTACATCGAAAACATGCATGAGAAAACAAAAAGATGGTACACCATGTGATGGGGAAAGGTTTCTAAAACGCACCTCATTTCTCTTCTCCTTGTGCCCGGGTTCGCCATTCCAGCCGCTTTACTAACAATCTCCCTACTTGGAGCATCAGCACCTTTAACCTCCTGTTCCGTACAGGTTGCAATTTGTCCTGAGGATGAACGGGTAGACGGGGAACCAGTGAGAGACTAGCTCTTGGTGTTGGGACAGGCACAGGTCACTCTATTTTCCCATCAGGAAGAAGAATTAACCACAGGCTCATCCCCCCCCCCGGGAAGCAGAACAGGGCCTGAAGCCATCCTGTGCTTTTGCGGCCAGCTCCCTAAAAAAGCGAGTAGTGAAATGGAGCTTCAGGGCACTGCAATTCACACACCTGCAGAGTTATAAATGATAACTCTCGTCCACAAATATATTGAGGGAAGGCAAAGAAGAGGATTTGAAATCAAGGCAGATTTGCAGGAAACAGATTTCAGGAGGTAGATTCAAATCGCCTTTAAAGCACATGAAAAGCGGCAAAACGTTGACAATGATGCCCTTGTCCAAAAAGGGCGTATGCGTTTTTTCCTGAATATATTCAGGAAAAAACGCATATGCCCTTTTTGGCCAACCAAGCAACCTGGAAAGGCAAATCAGGGCCACAAAGAAGACTCGCTACCCATCGGTCAAAAGGGCCATGCTGAAAAAAGTGTCAAAACCAGAAATGCAGGACAGGCCATGGAGAAATGGGAGCCTTGCTACACTGATGGGCGGGATGTAAATTGCCAACAGCCACTCTGGAGAAGTGTACGGTGTGTCCTGAAACATCTAAAAAACACAGCTTAGAGAGCATAGGGCACTTCCACTCATGGGGGTATAAATTGGGAAAATGAAAACTCAGCAAGACACAAGCACCCCAAAGTTTAGGGCTCTTCTGTTGACAAGGACCTCCACTTCATTCCACCTTCAATATCCCAGGAAAGAGAAAAATGGATAAAGAAGTTGTGGTCCTTATGTACAATGGAATATCACTCAGCCATGAAATCAATATCATAAGGCTAGTAGCAGCATGATGAGTGGATTTAGGTACGACGATTCTAAGTGAAATAAGTCACACAGAAAAGGACACTTCTCATAAGGTATCACTGATAGAGGGAATGTAAAAACCGTTACACTTGAACTGAATTAAAAAACAGAACAGAGTCACACATGCAGAAAACACACTATGGCTGCTTAACAGGAAAGGTGAGGTTGGGTGATACATAAAACAAGGGTTTCAAATTAGCTCAGATACCGTTCCATAAACCCAATATGTAATAAACAAGACCTACTCCTTGCTCAGAGAACTGGACTCAACACGCCCTATTCACCGCACAAGAATATATCTGACTAATAATAATCGTAAAACCTATGTATTGATATCTCTCTGTTAGTGTGTCAAGTGGGTGTAAAGCGGCATAAACACAGCAGTGAAAAGCAGCTAAACCCCATTATAAAAATAAATTACTTTGAAACACCCATGAAACAAAGACAGTGAAAGAGAGAGAAATTCTTACACAATGCGTTCAGGGGCTGTGATGCAACCTGGATTGACCATATCTAGACGCACAGCTGGATGAGACATAAGGGTGGACACTCTTGGGGCTGAGAGGTTTGGTGAGGTTGGGTGAGCAAACGCAGACCCTTTAAAGTAATACTGCGTGGTACCCATCGCATGGGTCCCAAATCTCTAGGTTCAAGGGCATCTTCCTACATCCAAAACATGCATGAGAAACCCAGAAGATGGTACACCGTGTGATGGGGAAAGGCTTCCAGAACGCACCTCATTTCTCATCTCCTTGTGCCCGGGTTCGCCATTCCAGCCGCTTTACTAGCAAGCTCCCTACTTGGAGCATCAGCACCTTTAACCTCCTGTTCCATACAGGTTGCAATTTGTCCTGAGGATAAACGGGAAGACGTGGAACCAACGAGAGACTAGCTCTTGGTGTTGGGACAGGCACAGGTCACTCTATTTTCCCATCAGAAAGAAGAATTAACCACAGGCTCAGCCTGCCCCCCGGAACCAGAACAGGGCCTGAAGCCATTCTGCAATTTTGCGGCCAGCTCCCATAAAAACGAGTTGTAAAATGGAGGTTCAGGGCACTGCAAATCACAAACCTGCAGAGTTATAAATGATAACTCTCGTCCACAAATATATTGAGGGAAGGCAAAGAAGAGGATTTGAAATCAAGGCAGAATTGCAGGAAACAGATTTCAGGAGGTAGATACGAATCGCCTTTAAAGCACATGAAAAGCGGCAAAACGTTGACAATGATGCCCTTGCCCAAAAAGGGCGTATGCGTTTTTTCCTGAATATATTCAGGAAAAAACGCATACGCCCTTTTTGGCCAACCAAGCAACCTGGAAAGGCAAATCAGCGCTACAAAGAAGTCTCGCTTCCCATCGGTCAAAAGGGCCATGCTGAAAAAAGTGTCAAAACCAGAAATGCAGGACAGGCCATGGAGAAATGGGAGCCTTGCTACACTGATGGGCGGGATGTAAATTGCCAAGAGCCACTCTGGAGAAGTGTCCGGTGAGTCCTGAAACATC
Source organism: Balaenoptera borealis (assembly GCF_965194805.1). Taxonomy (NCBI): domain Eukaryota; kingdom Metazoa; phylum Chordata; class Mammalia; order Artiodactyla; family Balaenopteridae; genus Balaenoptera; species Balaenoptera borealis. The sequence continues at coordinate 722,229 of NW_028123877.1, forward strand.
TGAAAAACACAGCTTAGAGAGCATAGGGCACTTCCACTCATAGGGGTATAAATTGGGAAAATTAAAAATCAGCAAGACACAAGCACCCCAAAGTTTAGGGCTGCTCTGTTGACCAGGACCTCCACTTCATTCCACCTTAAATATCCCAGGAAAGAGAAAAATGGATAAAGAAGTTGTGGTCCTTATGTACAATGGAATATCACTCAGCCATGAAATCAATGCCGTAAGGTTAGTAGCAGCATGATGAGTGGATTTAGGTACGACGATTCTAAGTGAAATAAGTCACACAGAAAAGGACACTTCTCATAAGGTATCACTGATAGAGGGAATGTAAAAAGCGTTACACTTGAACTGAATTACAAAACAGAACAGAGTCACACATGCAGAAAACACACTACGGCTGCTTAACGGGAAAGGTGAGGTGGCGTGATACATAAAACAAGGGTTTCAAATTAGCTCAGATACCGTTCCATAAACCCAATATGTAATAGACAAGACCTACTCTTTGCTCAGAGAACTGGACTCAACACGCCCTATTCACCGCACAAGAATATATCTGACTAGTAATAATCTTAAAACCTATGTATTGATATCTCTCTGTTAGTGTGTCAAGGGGGTGTAAAGCAGCATAAACACAGCAGTGAAAAGCAGCTAAACCCCATTATCAAAATAAATTACTTTGAAAAACCCATGAAACAAAGACAGTGAAAGAGAGAGAAATTCTTACACAATGCGTTCAGGGGCTGTGATGCAACCTGGATTGACCATATCTAGACCCACAGCTGGATGAGACATAAGGGTGGACTCTCTTGGGGCTGAGAGGTTTGGTGAGGTTGGGTGAGCAAACGCAGACCCTTTAAAGTAATACTGCGTGGTACCCATCGCATGGGTCCCAAATCTCCAGGTTCAAGGGCATCTTCCTACATCGAAAACATGCATGAGAAAACAAAAAGATGGTACACCATGTGATGGGGAAAGGTTTCTAAAACGCACCTCATTTCTCTTCTCCTTGTGCCCGGGTTCGCCATTCCAGCCGCTTTACTAACAATCTCCCTACTTGGAGCATCAGCACCTTTAACCTCCTGTTCCGTACAGGTTGCAATTTGTCCTGAGGATGAACGGGTAGACGGGGAACCAGTGAGAGACTAGCTCTTGGTGTTGGGACAGGCACAGGTCACTCTATTTTCCCATCAGGAAGAAGAATTAACCAGAGGCTCCTCCTCCCCCCCGGAACCAGAACAGGGCCTGAAGCCATCCTGCGCTTTTGCGGCCAGCTCCCAAAAAACGAGTTGTAAAATGGAGCTTCAGGGCACTGCAATTCACAAACCTGCAGAGTTATAAATGATAACTCTCGTCCACAAATATATTGAGGGAAGGCAAAGAAGAGGATTTGAAATCAAGGCAGAATTGCAGGAAACAGATTTCAGGAGGTAGATTCGAATCGCCTTTAAAGCACATGAAAAGTGGCAAAACGTTGACAATGATGCCCTTGGCCACAAAGGGCGTATGCGTTTTTTCCTGAATATATTCAGGAAAAAACGCATACGCCCTTTTTGGCCAACCAAGCAACCTGGAAAGGCAAATCAGCGCTACAAAGAAGACTCGCTACCCGTCGGTCAAAAGGGCCATGCTGAAAAAAGTCTCAAAACCAGTAATGCAGGACAGGCAATGGAGAAATGGGAGCCTTGCTACACTGATGGGCGGGATGTAAATTGCCAACAGCCACTCTGGAGAAGTGTACGGTGTGTCCTGAAACATCTAAAAAACACAGCTTAGAGAGCATAGGGCACTTCCACTTATGGGGATATAAATTGGGAAAATGAAAAATCAGCAAGACACAAGCACCTCAAAGTTTAGGGCTGCTCTGTTGACAAGGACCTCCACTTCATTCCACCTTCAATATCCCAGGAAAGAGAAAAATGGATAAAGAAGTTGTGGTCCTTATGTACAATGGAATATCACTCAGCCATGAAATCAATGTCATAAGGCTAGTAGCAGCATGATGAGTGGATTTAGGTACGACGATTCTAAGTGAAATAAGTCACACAGAAAAGGACACTTCTCATAAGGTATCACTTATAGAGGGAATGTAAAAGCCGTTACACTTGAACTGAATTACAAAACAGAACAGAGTCACACATGCAGAAAACACACTATGGCTGCTTAACGGGAAAGGTGAGGTGGGGTGATACATAAAACAAGGGTTTCAAATTAGCTCAGATACCGTTCCATAAACCCAATATGTAATAGACAAGACCTACTCCTTGCTCAGAGAACTGGACTCAACACGCCCTATTCACCGCACAAGAATATATCTGACTAGTAATAATCTTAAAACCTATGTATTGATATCTCTCTGTTAGTGTGTCAAGTGGGTGTAAAGCGGCATAAACACAGCAGTGAAAAGCAGCTAAACCCCAGTATCAAAATAAATTACTTTGAAACACCCATGAAACAAAGACAGTGAAAGAGAGAGAAATTCTTACACAATGCGTTCAGGGGCTGTGATGCAACCTGGATTGACCATATCTAGACCCACAGCTGGATGAGACATAAGGGTGGACACTCTTGGGGCTGAGAGGTTTGTTGAGGTTGGGTGAGCAAACGCAGACCCTTTAAAGTAATACTGCGTGGTACCCATCGCATGGGTCCCAAATCTCCAGGTTCAAGGGCATCTTCCTACATCGAAAACATGCATGAGAAAACAAAAAGATGGTACACCATGTGATGGGGAAAGGTTTCTAAAACGCACCTCATTTCTCTTCTCCTTGTGCCCGGGTTCGCCATTCCAGCCGCTTTACTAACAATCTCCCTACTTGGAGCATCAGCACCTTTAACCTCCTGTTCCGTACAGGTTGCAATTTGTCCTGAGGATGAACGGGTAGACGGGGAACCAGTGAGAGACTAGCTCTTGGTGTTGGGACAGGCACAGGTCACTCTATTTTCCCATCAGGAAGAAGAATTAACCAGAGGCTCATCCTCCCCCCCGGAACCAGAACAGGGCCTGAAGCCATCCTGCGCTTTTGCGGCCAGCTCCCAAAAAAGCGAGTTGTAAAATGGAGCTTCAGGGCACTGCAATTCACAAACCTGCAGAGTTATAAATGATAACTCTCGTCCACAAATATATTGAGGGAAGGCAAAGAAGTGGATTTGAAATCAAGGCAGAATTGCAGGAAACAGATTTCAGGAGGTAGATTCGAATCGCCTTTAAAGCACATGAAAAGCGGCAAAACTTTGACAATGATGCCCTTGGCCAAAAAGGGCGTATGCGTTTTTTCCTGAATATATTCAGGAAAAAACGCATACGCCCTTTTTGGCCAACCAAGCAACCTGGAAAAGCAAATCAGCGCTACAAAGAAGACTCGCTACCCGTCGGTCAAAAGGGCCATGCTGAAAAACGTGTCAAAACCAGAAATGCAGGACAGGCCATGGAGAAATGGGAGCCTTGCTACACTGATGGGCGGGATGTAAATTGCCAAGAGCCACTCTGGAGAAGTGTCCGGTGAGTCCTGAAACATCTGAAAAACACAGCTTAGAGAGCATAGGGCACTTCCACTCATAGGGGTATAAATTGGGAAAATTAAAAATCAGCAAGACACAAGCACCCCAAAGTTTAGGGCTGCTCTGTTGACCAGGACCTCCACTTCATTCCACCTTAAATATCCCAGGAAAGAGAAAAATGGATAAAGAAGTTGTGGTCCTTATGTACAATGGAATATCACTCAGCCATGAAATCAATGCCGTAAGGTTAGTAGCAGCATGATGAGTGGATTTAGGTACGACGATTCTAAGTGAAATAAGTCACACAGAAAAGGACACTTCTCATAAGGTATCACTGATAGAGGGAATGTAAAAAGCGTTACACTTGAACTGAATTACAAAACAGAACAGAGTCACACATGCAGAAAACACACTACGGCTGCTTAACGGGAAAGGTGAGGTGGCGTGATACATAAAACAAGGGTTTCAAATTAGCTCAGATACCGTTCCATAAACCCAATATGTAATAGACAAGACCTACTCTTTGCTCAGAGAACTGGACTCAACACGCCCTATTCACCGCACAAGAATATATCTGACTAGTAATAATCTTAAAACCTATGTATTGATATCTCTCTGTTAGTGTGTCAAGGGGGTGTAAAGCAGCATAAACACAGCAGTGAAAAGCAGCTAAACCCCATTATCAAAATAAATTACTTTGAAAAACCCATGAAACAAAGACAGTGAAAGAGAGAGAAATTCTTACACAATGCGTTCAGGGGCTGTGATGCAACCTGGATTGACCATATCTAGACCCACAGCTGGATGAGACATAAGGGTGGACTCTCTTGGGGCTGAGAGGTTTGGTGAGGTTGGGTGAGCAAACGCAGACCCTTTAAAGTAATACTGCGTGGTACCCATCGCATGGGTCCCAAATCTCCAGGTTCAAGGGCATCTTCCTACATCGAAAACATGCATGAGAAAACAAAAAGATGGTACACCATGTGATGGGGAAAGGTTTCTAAAACGCACCTCATTTCTCTTCTCCTTGTGCCCGGGTTCGCCATTCCAGCCGCTTTACTAACAATCTCCCTACTTGGAGCATCAGCACCTTTAACCTCCTGTTCCGTACAGGTTGCAATTTGTCCTGAGGATGAACGGGTAGACGGGGAACCAGTGAGAGACTAGCTCTTGGTGTTGGGACAGGCACAGGTCACTCTATTTTCCCATCAGGAAGAAGAATTAACCACAGGCTCATCCTCCCCCCCGGAACCAGAACAGGGCCTGAAGCCATCCTGCGCTTTTGCGGCCAGCTCCCAAAAAAGCGAGTTGTAAAATGGAGCTTCAGGGCACTGCAATTCACAAACCTGCAGAGTTATAAATGATAACTCTCGTCCACAAATATATTGAGGGAAGGCAAAGAAGAGGATTTGAAATCAAGGCAGAATTGCACGAAACAGATTTCAGGAGGTAGATTCGAATCGCCTTTAAAGCACATGAAAAGTGGCAAAACGTTGACAATGATGCCCTTGGCCACAAAGGGCGTATGCGTTTTTTCCTGAATATATTCAGGAAAAAACGCATACGCCCTTTTTGGCCAACCAAGCAACCTGGAAAGGCAAATCAGCGCTACAAAGAAGACTCGCTACCCGTCGGTCAAAAGGGCCATGCTGAAAAAAGTCTCAAAACCAGAAATGCAGGACAGGCCATGGAGAAATGGGAGCCTTGCTACACTGATGGGCGGGATGTAAATTGCCAACAGCCACTCTGGAGAAGTGTACGGTGTGTCCTGAAACATCTAAAAAACACAGCTTAGAGAGCATAGGGCACTTCCACTTATGGGGATATAAATTGGGAAAATGAAAAATCAGCAAGACACAAGCACCTCAAAGTTTAGGGCTGCTCTGTTGACAAGGACCTCCACTTCATTCCACCTTCAATATCCCAGGAAAGAGAAAAATGGATAAAGAAGTTGTGGTCCTTATGTACAATGGAATATCACTCAGCCATGAAAACAATGTCATAAGGCTAGTAGCAGCATGATGAGTGGATTTAGGTACGACGATTCTAAGTGAAATAAGTCACACAGAAAAGGACACTTCTCATAAGGTATCACTTATAGAGGGAATGTAAAAGCCGTTACACTTGAACTGAATTACAAAACAGAACAGAGTCACACATGCAGAAAACACACTATGGCTGCTTAACGGGAAAGGTGACGTGGGGTGATACATAAAACAAGGGTTTCAAATTAGCTCAGATACCGTTCCATAAACCCAATATGTAATAGACAAGACCTACTCCTTGCTCAGAGAACTGGACTCAACACGCCCTATTCACCGCACAAGAATATATCTGACTAGTAATAATCTTAAAACCTATGTATTGATATCTCTCTGTTAGTGTGTCAAGTGGGTGTAAAGCGGCATAAACACAGCAGTGAAAAGCAGCTAAACCCCATTATCAAAATAAATTACTTTGAAACACCCATGAAACAAAGACAGTGAAAGAGAGAGAAATTCTTACACAATGCGTTCAGGGGCTGTGATGCAACCTGGATTGACCATATCTAGACCCACAGCTGGATGAGACATAAGGGTGGACACTCTTGGGGCTGAGAGGTTTGTTGAGGTTGGGTGAGCAAACACAGACCCTTTAAAGTAATACTGCGTGGTACCCATCGCATGGGTCCCAAATCTCCAGGTTCAAGGGCATCTTCCTACATCGAAAACATGCATGAGAAAACAAAAAGATGGTACACCATGTGATGGGGAAAGGTTTCTAAAACGCACCTCATTTCTCTTCTCCTTGTGCCCGGGTTCGCCATTCCAGCCGCTTTACTAACAATCTCCCTACTTGGAGCATCAGCACCTTTAACCTCCTGTTCCGTACAGGTTGCAATTTGTCCTGAGGATGAACGGGTAGACGGGGAACCAGTGAGAGACTAGCTCTTGGTGTTGGGACAGGCACAGGTCACTCTATTTTCCCATCAGGAAGAAGAATTAACCAGAGGCTCATCCTCCCCCCCGGAACCAGAACAGGGCCTGAAGCCATCCTGCGCTTTTGCGGCCAGCTCCCAAAAAAGCGAGTTGTAAAATGGAGCTTCAGGGCACTGCAATTCACAAACCTGCAGAGTTATAAATGATAACTCTCCTCCACAAATATATTGAGGGAAGGCAAAGAAGTGGATTTGAAATCAAGGCAGAATTGCAGGAAACAGATTTCAGGAGGTAGATTCGAATCGCCTTTAAAGCACATGAAAAGCGGCAAAACGTTGACAATGATGCCCTTGGCCAAAAAGGGCGTATGCGTTTTTTCCTGAATATATTCAGGAAAAAACGCATACGCCCTTTTTGGCCAACCAAGCAACCTGGAAAGGCAAATCAGCGCTACAAAGAAGACTCGCTACCCGTCGGTCAAAAGGGCCATGCTGAAAAACGTGTCAAAACCAGAAATGCAGGACAGGCCATGGAGAAATGGGAGCCTTGCTACACTGATGGGCGGGATGTAAATTGCCAACAGCCACTCTGGAGAAGTGTACGGTGTGTCCTGAAACATCTAAAAAACACAGCTTAGAGAGCATAGGGCACTTCCAATCATGGGGGTATAAATTGGGAAAATGAAAAATCAGCAAGACACAAGCACCCCAAAGTTTAGGGCTGCTCTGTTGACCAGGACCTCCACTTCATTCCACCTTAAATATCCCAGGAAAGAGAAAAATGGATAAAGAAGTTGTGGTCCTTATGTACAATGGAATATCACTCAGCCATGAAATCAATGTCATAAGGCTAGTAGCAGCATGATGAGTGGATTTAGGTACGACGATTCTAAGTGAAATAAGTCACACAGAAAAGGACACTTCTCATAAGGTATCACTTAAGGAGGGAATGTAAAAAGCGTTACACTTGAACTGAATTACAAAACAGAACAGAGTCACACATGCAGAAAACACACTATGGCTGCTTAACGGGAAAGGTGAGGTGGCGTGATACATAAAACAAGGGTTTCAAATTAGCTCAGATACCGTTCCATAAACCCAATATGTAATAGACAAGACCTACTCTTTGCTCAGAGAACTGGACTCAACACGCCCTATTCACCGCACAAGAATATATCTGACTAGTAATAATCTTAAAACCTATGTATTGATATCTCTCTGTTAGTGTGTCAAGTGGGTGTAAAGCGGCATAAACACAGCAGTGAAAAGCAGCTAAACCCCATTATAAAAATAAATTACTTTGAAAAACCCATGAAACAAAGACAGTGAAAGAGAGAGAAATTCTTACACAATGCGTTCAGGGGCTGTGATGCAACCTGGATTGACCATATCTAGACCCACAGCTGGATGAGACATAAGGGTGGACACTCTTGGGGCTGAGAGGTTTGGTGAGGTTGGGTGAGCAAACGCAGACCCTTTAAAGTAATACTGCGTGGTACCCATCGCATGGGTCCCAAATCTCCAGGTTCAAGGGCATCTTCCTACATCGAAAACATGCATGAGAAAACAAAAAGATGGTACACCATGTGATGGGGAAAGGTTTCTAAAACGCATCTCATTTCTCTTCTCCTTGTGCCCGGGTTCGCCATTCCAGCCGCTTTACTAACAATCTCCCTACTTGGAGCATCAGCACCTTTAACCTCCTGTTCCGTACAGGTTGCAATTTGTCCTGAGGATGAAAGGGTAGACGGGGAACCAGTGAGAGACTAGCTCTTGGTGTTGGGACAGGCACAGGTAACTCTATTTTCTCATCAGGAAGAAGTATTAACCACAGGCTCATCCCCCCCCCGGGAACCAGAACAGGGCCTGAAGCCATCCTGCGCTTTTGCGGCCAGCTCCCAAAAAATCGAGTTGTAAAATGGAGCTTCAGGGCACTGCAATTCACAAAACTGCAGAGTTATAAATGATAACTCTCGTCCACAAATATATTGAGGGAAGCCAAAGAAGAAGATTTGAAATCAAGGCAGATTTGCAGGAAACAGATTTCAGGAGGTAGATTCGAATCGCCTTTAAAGCACATGAAAAGCGGCAAAACGTTGACAATGATGCCCTTGGCCAAAAAGGGCGTATGCGTTTTTTCCTGAATATATTCAGGAAAAAACGCATACGCCCTTTTTGGCCAACCAAGCAACCTGGAAAGGCAAATCAGCGCTACAAAGAAGACTCGCTACCCGTCGGTCAAAAGGGCCATGCTGAAAAAAGTCTCAAAACCAGAAATGCAGGACAGGCCATGGAGAAATGGGAGCCTTGCTACACTGATGGGTGCGATGTAAATTGCCAACAGCCACTCTGGAGAAGTGTACGGTGTGTCCTGAAACATCTAAAAAACACAGCTTAGAGAGCATAGGGCACTTCCACTCATGGGGATATAAATTGGGAAAATGAAAAATCAGCAAGACACAAGCACCCCAAAGTTTAGGGCTGCTCTGTTGACAAGGACCTCCACTTCATTCCACCTTCAATATCCCAGGAAAGAGAAAATTGGATAAAGAAGTTGTGGTCCTTATGTACAATGGAATATCACTCAGCCATGAAATCAATGTCATAAGGCTAGTAGCAGCATGATGAGTGGATTTAGGTACGACGATTCTAAGTGAAATAAGTCACACAGAAAAGGACACTTCTCATAAGGTATCACTTAAGGAGGGAATGTAAAAAGCGTTACACTTGAACTGAATTACAAAACAGAACAGAGTCACACATGCAGAAAACACACTATGGCTGCTTAACGGGAAAGGTGACGTGGCGTGATACATAAAACAAGGGTTTCAAATTAGCTCAGATACCGTTCCATAAACCCAATATGTAATAGACAAGACCTACTCTTTGCTCAGAGAACTGGACTCAACACACCCTATTCACCGCACAAGAATATATCTGACTAGTAATAATCTTAAAACCTATGTATTGATATCTCTCTGTTAGTGTGTCAAGTGGGTGTAAAGCGGCATAAACACAGCAGTGAAAAGCAGCTAAACCCCATTATCAAAATAAATTACTTTGAAAAACCCATGAAACAAAGACAGTGAAAGAGAGAGAAATTCTTACACAATGTGTTCGGGGGCTGTGATGCAACCTGGATTGACCATATCTAGACCCACAGCTGGATGAGACATAAGGGTGGACACTCTTGGGGCTGAGAGGTTTGGTGAGGTTGGGTGAGCAAACGCAGACCCTTTAAAGTAATACTGCGTGGTACCCATCGCATGGGTCCCAAATCTCCAGGTTCAAGGGCATCTTCCTACATCGAAAACATGCATGAGAAAACAAAATGATGGTACACCATGTGATGGGGAAAGGTTTCTAAAACGCACCTCATTTCTCTTCTCCTTGTGCCCGGGTTCTCCATTCCAGCCGCTTTACTAACAATCTCCCTACTTGGAGCATCAGCACCTTTAACCTCCTGTTCCGTACAGGTTGCAATTTGTCCTGAGGATGTACGGGAAGACGGGGAACCAGTGAGAGACTAGCTCTTGGTGTTGGGACAGGCACAGGTCACTCTATTTTCCCATCAGGAAGAAGAATTAACCAGAGGCTCATCCTCCCCCCCGGAACCAGAACAGGGCCTGAAGCCATCCAGTGCTTTTGCGGCCAGCTCCCAAAAAAGCGAGTTGTAAAATGGAGCTTCAGGGCACTGCAATTCACAAACCTGCAGAGTTATAAATGATAACTCTCGTCCACAAATATATTGAGGGAAGGCAATGAAGAGGATTTGAAATCAAGGCAGAATTGCAGGAAACAGATTTCAGGAGGTAGATTCGAATCGCCTTTAAAGCACATGAAAAGCGGCAAAACATTGACAATGATGCCCTTGGCAAAAAATGGCGTATGCGTTTTTTCCTGAATATATTCAGGAAAAAACGCATACGCCCTTTTTGGCCAACCAAGCAACCTGGAAAGGCAAATCAGCGCTACAAAGAAGACTTGTTACCCATTGGTCAAAAGGGCCATGCTGAAAAAAGTCTCAAAACCAGAAATGCAGGACAGGCCATGGAGAAATGGGAGCCTTGCTACACTGATGGGCGGGATGTAAATTGCCAACAGCCACTCTGGAGAAGTGTACGGTGTGTCCTGAAACATCTAAAAAACACAGCTTAGAGAGCATAGGGCACTTCCACTCATGGGGGTATAAATTGGGAAAATGAAAAATCAGCAAGACACAAGCACCCCAAAGTTTAGGGCTGCTCTGTTGACAAGGACCACCACTTCATTCCACCTTCAATATCCCAGGAAAGAGAAAAATGGATAAAGAAATTGTGGTCCTTATGTACAATGGAATATCACTCAGCCATGAAATCAATGTCATAAGGCTAGTAGCAGCATGATGAGTGGATTTAGGTACGACGATTCTAAGTGAAATAAGTCACACAGAAAAGGACACTTCTCATAAGGTATCACTTAAGGAGGGAATGTAAAAAGCGTTACACTTGAACTGAATTACAAAACAGAACAGAGTCACACATGCAGAAAACACACTATGGCTGCTTAACGGGAAAGGTGAGGTGGGGTGATACATAAAACAAGGGTTTCAAATTAGCTCAGATACCGTTCCATAAACCCAATATGTAATAGACAAGACCTACTCCTTGCTCAGAGAACTGGACTCAACACGCCCTATTCACCGCACAAGAATATATCTGACTAGTAATAATCTTAAAACCTATGTATTGATATCTCTCTGTTAGTGTGTCAAGTGGGTGTAAAGCGGCATAAACACAGCAGTGAAAAGCAGCTAAACCCCATTATCAAAATAAATTACTTTGAAACACCCATGAAACAAAGACAGTGAAAGAGAGAGAAATTCTTACACAATGCGTTCAGGGGCTGTGATGCAACCTGGATTGACCATATCTAGACCCACAGCTGGATGAGACATAAGGGTGGACACTCTTTGGGCTGAGAGGTTTGGTGAGGTTGGGTGAGCAAACGCAGACCCTTTAAAGTAATACTGCGTGGTACCCATCGCATGGGTCCCAAATCTCCAGGTTCAAGGGCATCTTCCTACATCGAAAACATGCATGAGAAAACAAAAAGATGGTACACCATGTGATGGGGAAAGGTTTCTAAAACGCACCTCATTTCTCTTCTCCTTGTGCCCGGGTTCGCCATTCCAGCCGCTTTACTAACAATCTCCCTACTTGGAGCATCAGCACCTTTAACCTCCTGTTCCGTACAGGTTGCAATTTGTCCTGAGGATGAACGGGTAGATGGGGAACCAGTGAGAGACTAGCTCTTGGTGTTGGGACAGGCACAGGTCACTCTATTTTCCCATCAGGAAGAAGAATTAACCACAGGCTCATCCCCCCCCCGGGAACCAGAACAGGGCCTGAAGCCATCCTGCGCTTTTGCGGCCAGCTCCCAAAAAAGCGAGTAGTAAAATGGAGCTTCAGGGCACTGCAATTCACAAACCTGCAGAGTTATAAATGATAACTCTCGTCCACAAATATATTGAGGGAAGGCAAAGAAGAGGATTTGAAATCAAGGCAGATTTGCAGGAAACAGATTTCAGGAGGTAGATTCGAATCGCCTTTAAAGCACATGAAAAGCGGCAAAACGTTGACAATGATGCCCTTGGCCAAAAAGGGCGTATGCGTTTTTTCCTGAATATATTCAGGAAAAAACGCATACGCCCTTTTTGGCCAACCAAGCAACCTGGAAAGGCAAATCAGCGCTACAAAGAAGACTCGCTACCCATTGGTCAAAAGGGCCATGCTGAAAAAAGTCTCAAAACCAGAAATGCAGGACAGGCCATGGAGAAATGGGAGCCTTGCTACACTGATGGGCGGGATGTAAATTGCCAACAGCCACTCTGGAGAAATGTACGGTGTGTCCTGAAACATCTAAAAAACACAGCTTAGAGAGCATAGGGCACTTCCACTCATGGGGGTATAAATTGGGAAAATGAAAAATCAGCAAGACACAAGCACCCCAAAGTTTAGGGCTGCTCTGTTGACAAGGACCTCCACTTCATTCCACCTTCAATATCCCAGGAAAGAGAAAAATGGATAAAGAAGTTGTGGTCCTTATGTACAATGGAATATCACTCAGCCATGAAATCAATGTCATAAGGCTAGTAGCAGCATGATGAGTGGATTTAGGTACGACGATTCTAAGTGAAATAAGTCACACAGAAAAGGACACTTCTCATAAGGTATCACTTATAGAGGGAATGTAAAAGCCGTTACACTTGAACTGAATTACAAAACAGAACAGAGTCACACATGCAGAAAACACACTATGGCTGCTTAACGGGAAAGGTGAGGTGGGGTGATACATACAACAAGGGTTTCAAATTAGCTCAGATACCGTTCCATAAACCCAATATGTAATAGACAAGACCTACTCTTTGCTCAGAGAACTGGACTCAACACACCCTATTCACCGCACAAGAATATATCTGACTAGTAATAATCTTAAAACCTATGTATTGATATCTCTCTGTTAGTGTGTCAAGTGGGTGTAAAGCGGCATAAACACAGCAGTGAAAAGCAGCTAAACCCCATTATAAAAATAAATTACTTTGAAAAACCCATGAAACAAAGACAGTGAAAGAGAGAGAAATTCTTACACAATGCGTTCAGGGGCTGTGATGCAACCTGGATTGACCATATCTAGACCCACAGCTGGATGAGACATAAGGGTGGACACTCTTGGGGCTGAGAGGTTTGGTGAGGTTGGGTGAGCAAACGCAGACCCTTTAAAGTAATACTGCGTGGTACCCATCGCATGGGTCCCAAATCTCCAGGTTCAAGGGCATCTTCCTACATCGAAAACATGCATGAGAAAACAAAAAGATGGTACACCATGTGATGGGGAAAGGTTTCTAAAACGCACCTCATTTCTCTTCTCCTTGTGCCCGGGTTCGCCATTCCAGCCGCTTTACTAACAATCTCCCTACTTGGAGCATCAGCACCTTTAACCTCCTGTTCCGTACAGGTTGCAATTTGTCCTGAGGATGAACGGGTAGACGGGGAACCAGTGAGAGACTAGCTCTTGGTGTTGGGACAGGCACAGGTCACTCTATTTTCTCATCAGGAAGAAGTATTAACCACAGGCTCATCCCCCCCCCGGGAACCAGAACAGGGACTGAAGCCATCCTGCGCTTTTGCGGCCAGCTCCCAAAAAAGCGAGTTGTAAAATGGAGCTTCAGGGCACTGCAATTCACAAAACTGCAGAGTTATAAATGATAACTCTCGTCCACAAATATATTGAGGGAAGCCAAAGAAGAAGATTTGAAATCAAGGCAGATTTGCAGGAAACAGATTTCAGGAGGTAGATTCGAATCGCCTTTAAAGCACATGAAAAGCGGCAAAACGTTGACAATGATGCCCTTGGCCAAAAAGGGCGTATGCGTTTTTTCCTGAATATATTCAGGAAAAAACGCATACGCCCTTTTTGGCCAACCAAGCAACCTGGAAAGGCAAATCAGCGCTACAAAGAAGACTCGCTACCCATTGGTCAAAAGGGCCATGCTGAAAAAAGTCTCAAAACCAGAAATGCAGGACAGGCCATGGAGAAATGGGAGCCTTGCTACACTGATGGGCGTGATGTAAATTGCCAACAGCCACTCTGGAGAAGTGTACGGTGTGTCCTGAAACATCTAAAAAACACAGCTTAGAGAGCATAGGGCACTTCCACTCATGGGGGTATAAATTGGGAAAATGAAAAATCAGCAAGACACAAGCACCTCAAAGTTTAGGGCTGCTCTGTTGACAAGGACCTCCACTTCATTCCACCTTCAATATCCCAGGAAAGAGAAAAATGGATAAAGAAGTTGTGGTCCTTATGTACAATGGAATATCACTCAGCCATGAAATCAATGTCATAAGGCTAGTAGCAGCATGATGAGTGGATTTAGGTACGACGATTCTAAGTGAAATAAGTCACACAGAAAAGGACACTTCTCATAAGGTATCACTTATAGAGGGAATGTAAAAGCCGTTACACTTGAACTGAATTACAAAACAGAACAGAGTCACACATGCAGAAAACACACTATGGCTGCTTAACGGGAAAGGTGAGGTGGGGTGATACATACAACAAGGGTTTCAAATTAGCTCAGATACCGTTCCATAAACCCAATATGTAATAGACAAGACCTACTCTTTGCTCAGAGAACTGGACTCAACACACCCTATTCACCGCACAAGAATATATCTGACTAGTAATAATCTTAAAACCTATGTATTGATATCTCTCTGTTAGTGTGTCAAGTGGGTGTAAAGCGGCATAAACACAGCAGTGAAAAGCAGCTAAACCCCATTATCAAAATAAATTACTTTGAAAAACCCATGAAACAAAGACAGTGAAAGAGAGAGAAATTCTTACACAATGCGTTCAGGGGCTGTGATGCAACCTGGATTGACCATATCTAGACCCACAGCTGGATGAGACATAAGGCTGGACACTCTTGGGGCTGAGAGGTTTGGTGAGGTTGGGTGAGCAAACGCAGACCCTTTAAAGTAATACTGAGTGGTACCCCTCGCATGGGTCCCAAATCTCCAGGTTCAAGGGCATCTTCCTACATCGAAAACATGCATGAGAAAACAAAAAGATGGTACACCATGTGATGGGGAAAGGTTTCTAAAACGCACCTCATTTCTCTTCTCCTTGTGCCCGGGTTCGCCATTCCAGCCGCTTTACTAACAATCTCCCTACTTGGAGCATCAGCACCTTTAACCTCCTGTTCCGTACAGGTTGCAATTTGTCCTGAGGATGAACGGGTAGACGGGGAACCAGTGAGAGACTAGCTCTTGGTGTTGGGACAGGCACAGGTCACTCTATTTTCCCATCAGGAAGAAGAATTAACCAGAGGCTCATCCTCCCCCCCGGAACCAGAACAGGGCCTGAAGCCATCCTGCGCTTTTGCGGCCAGCTCCCAAAAAAGCGAGTTGTAAAATGGAGCTTCAGGGCACTGCAATTCACAAACATGCAGAGTTATAAATGATAACTCTCGTCCACAAATAT
This sequence comes from Balaenoptera borealis, assembly GCF_965194805.1. Classification (NCBI taxonomy): domain Eukaryota; kingdom Metazoa; phylum Chordata; class Mammalia; order Artiodactyla; family Balaenopteridae; genus Balaenoptera; species Balaenoptera borealis. Next base: position 737,674 of record NW_028123877.1, read on the forward strand.
ATTGAGGGAAGGCAAAGAAGAGGATTTGAAATCAAGGCAGAATTGCAGGAAACAGATTTCAGGAGGTAGATTCGAATCGCCTTTAAAGCACATGAAAAGCGGCAAAACGTTGACAATGATGCCCTTGGCCAAAAAGGGCGTATGCGTTTTTTCCTGAATATATTCAGGAAAAAACGCATACGCCCTTTTTGGCCAACCAAGCAACCTGGAAAGGCAAATCAGCGCTACAAAGAAGACTCGCTACCCGTCGGTCAAAAGGGCCATGCTGAAAAAAGTCTCAAAACCAGAAATGCAGGACAGGCCATGGAGAAATGGGAGCCTTGCTACACTGATGGGCGCGATGTAAATTGCCAACAGCCACTCTGGAGAAGTGTACGGTGTGTCCTGAAACATCTAAAAAACACAGCTTAGAGAGCATAGGGCACTTCCACTCATGGGGATATAAATTGGGAAAATGAAAATTCAGCAAGACACAAGCACCCCAAAGTTTAGGGCTGCTCTGTTGACAAGGACCTCCACTTCATTCCACCTTCAATATCCCAGGAAAGAGAAAAATGGATAAAGAAGTTGTGGTCCTTATGTACAATGGAATATCACTCAGCCATGAAATCAATGTCATAAGGCTAGTAGCAGCATGATGAGTGGATTTAGGTACGACGATTCTAAGTGAAATAAGTCACACAGAAAAGGACACTTCTCATAAGGTATCACTTAAGGAGCGAATGTAAAAAGCGTTACACTTGAACTGAATTACAAAACAGAACAGAGTCACACATGCAGAAAACACACTATGGCTGCTTAACGGGAAAGGTGACGTGGCGTGATACATAAAACAAGGGTTTCAAATTAGCTCAGATACCGTTCCATAAACCCAATATGTAATAGACAAGACCTACTCTTTGCTCAGAGAACTGGACTCAACACACCCTATTCACCGCACAAGAATATATCTGACTAGTAATAATCTTAAAACCTATGTATTGATATCTCTCTGTTAGTGTGTCAAGTGGGTGTAAAGCGGCATAAACACAGCAGTGAAAAGCAGCTAAACCCCATTATCAAAATAAATTACTTTGAAAAACCCATGAAACAAAGACAGTGAAAGAGAGAGAAATTCTTACACAATGTGTTCGGGGGCTGTGATGCAACCTGGATTGACCATATCTAGACCCACAGCTGGATGAGACATAAGGGTGGACACTCTTGGGGCTGAGAGGTTTGGTGAGGTTGGGTGAGCAAACGCAGACCCTTTAAAGTAATACTGCGTGGTACCCATCGCATGGGTCCCAAATCTCCAGGTTCAAGGGCATCTTCCTACATCGAAAACATGCATGAGAAAACAAAATGATGGTACACCATGTGATGGGGAAAGGTTTCTAAAACGCACCTCATTTCTCTTCTCCTTGTGCCCGGGTTCGCCATTCCAGCCGCTTTACTAACAATCTCCCTACTTGGAGCATCAGCACCTTTAACCTCCTGTTCCGTACAGGTTGCAATTTGTCCTGAGGATGTACGGGAAGACGGGGAACCAGTGAGAGACTAGCTCTTGGTGTTGGGACAGGCACAGGTCACTCTATTTTCCCATCAGGAAGAAGAATTAACCAGAGGCTCATCCTCCCCCCCGGAACCAGAACAGGGCCTGAAGCCATCCAGTGCTTTTGCGGCCAGCTCCCAAAAAAGCGAGTTGTAAAATGGAGCTTCAGGGCACTGCAATTCACAAACCTGCAGAGTTATAAATGATAACTCTCGTCCACAAATATATTGAGGGAAGGCAATGAAGAGGATTTGAAATCAAGGCAGAATTGCAGGAAACAGATTTCAGGAGGTAGATTCGAATCGCCTTTAAAGCACATGAAAAGCGGCAAAACATTGACAATGATGCCCTTGGCAAAAAATGGCGTATGCGTTTTTTCCTGAATATATTCAGGAAAAAACGCATACGCCCTTTTTGGCCAACCAAGCAACCTGGAAAGGCAAATCAGCGCTACAAAGAAGACTTGTTACCCATTGGTCAAAAGGGCCATGCTGAAAAAAGTCTCAAAACCAGAAATGCAGGACAGGCCATGGAGAAATGGGAGCCTTGCTACACTGATGGGCGGGATGTAAATTGCCAACAGCCACTCTGGAGAAGTGTACGGTGTGTCCTGAAACATCTAAAAAACACAGCTTAGAGAGCATAGGGCACTTCCACTCATGGGGGTATAAATTGGGAAAATGAAAAATCAGCAAGACACAAGCACCCCAAAGTTTAGGGCTGCTCTGTTGACAAGGACCACCACTTCATTCCACCTTCAATATCCCAGGAAAGAGAAAAATGGATAAAGAAATTGTGGTCCTTATGTACAATGGAATATCACTCAGCCATGAAATCAATGTCATAAGGCTAGTAGCAGCATGATGAGTGGATTTAGGTACGACGATTCTAAGTGAAATAAGTCACACAGAAAAGGACACTTCTCATAAGGTATCACTTAAGGAGGGAATGTAAAAAGCGTTACACTTGAACTGAATTACAAAACAGAACAGAGTCACACATGCAGAAAACACACTATGGCTGCTTAACGGGAAAGGTGAGGTGGGGTGATACATAAAACAAGGGTTTCAAATTAGCTCAGATACCGTTCCATAAACCCAATATGTAATAGACAAGACCTACTCCTTGCTCAGAGAACTGGACTCAACACGCCCTATTCACCGCACAAGAATATATCTGACTAGTAATAATCTTAAAACCTATGTATTGATATCTCTCTGTTAGTGTGTCAAGTGGGTGTAAAGCGGCATAAACACAGCAGTGAAAAGCAGCTAAACCCCATTATCAAAATAAATTACTTTGAAACACCCATGAAACAAAGACAGTGAAAGAGAGAGAAATTCTTACACAATGCGTTCAGGGGCTGTGATGCAACCTGGATTGACCATATCTAGACCCACAGCTGGATGAGACATAAGGGTGGACACTCTTTGGGCTGAGAGGTTTGGTGAGGTTGGGTGAGCAAACGCAGACCCTTTAAAGTAATACTGCGTGGTACCCATCGCATGGGTCCCAAATCTCCAGGTTCAAGGGCATCTTCCTACATCGAAAACATGCATGAGAAAACAAAAAGATGGTACACCATGTGATGGGGAAAGGTTTCTAAAACGCACCTCATTTCTCTTCTCCTTGTGCCCGGGTTCGCCATTCCAGCCGCTTTACTAACAATCTCCCTACTTGGAGCATCAGCACCTTTAACCTCCTGTTCCGTACAGGTTGCAATTTGTCCTGAGGATGAACGGGTAGACGGGGAACCAGTGAGAGACTAGCTCTTGGTGTTGGGACAGGCACAGGTCACTCTATTTTCCCATCAGGAAGAAGAATTAACCACAGGCTCATCCCCCCCCCGGGAACCAGAACAGGGCCTGAAGCCATCCTGCGCTTTTGCGGCCAGCTCCCAAAAAAGCGAGTAGTAAAATGGAGCTTCAGGGCACTGCAATTCACAAACCTGCAGAGTTATAAATGATAACTCTCGTCCACAAATATATTGAGGGAAGGCAAAGAAGAGGATTTGAAATCAAGGCAGATTTGCAGGAAACAGATTTCAGGAGGTAGATTCGAATCGCCTTTAAAGCACATGAAAAGCGGCAAAACGTTGACAATGATGCCCTTGGCCAAAAAGGGCGTATGCGTTTTTTCCTGAATATATTCAGGAAAAAACGCATACGCCCTTTTTGGCCAACCAAGCAACCTGGAAAGGCAAATCAGCGCTACAAAGAAGACTCGCTACCCATTGGTCAAAAGGGCCATGCTGAAAAAAGTCTCAAAACCAGAAATGCAGGACAGGCCATGGAGAAATGGGAGCCTTGCTACACTGATGGGCGGGATGTAAATTGCCAACAGCCACTCTGGAGAAATGTACGGTGTGTCCTGAAACATCTAAAAAACACAGCTTAGAGAGCATAGGGCACTTCCACTCATGGGGGTATAAATTGGGAAAATGAAAAATCAGCAAGACACAAGCACCCCAAAGTTTAGGGCTGCTCTGTTGACAAGGACCTCCACTTCATTCCACCTTCAATATCCCAGGAAAGAGAAAAATGGATAAAGAAGTTGTGGTCCTTATGTACAATGGAATATCACTCAGCCATGAAATCAATGTCATAAGGCTAGTAGAAGCATGATGAGTGGATTTAGGTACGACGATTCTAAGTGAAATAAGTCACACAGAAAAGGACACTTCTCATAAGGTATCACTTATAGAGGGAATGTAAAAGCCGTTACACTTGAACTGAATTACAAAACAGAACAGAGTCACACATGCAGAAAACACACTATGGCTGCTTAACGGGAAAGGTGAGGTGGGGTGATACATACAACAAGGGTTTCAAATTAGCTCAGATACCGTTCCATAAACCCAATATGTAATAGACAAGACCTACTCTTTGCTCAGAGAACTGGACTCAACACACCCTATTCACCGCACAAGAATATATCTGACTAGTAATAATCTTAAAACCTATGTATTGATATCTCTCTGTTAGTGTGTCAAGTGGGTGTAAAGCGGCATAAACACAGCAGTGAAAAGCAGCTAAACCCCATTATCAAAATAAATTACTTTGAAAAAACCCATGAAACAAAGACAGTGAAAGAGAGAGAAATTCTTACACAATGCGTTCAGGGGCTGTGATGCAACCTGGATTGACCATATCTAGACCCACAGCTGGATGAGACATAAGGGTGGACACTCTTTGGGCTGAGAGGTTTGGTGAGGTTGGGTGAGCAAACGCAGACCCTTTAAAGTAATACTGCGTGGTACCCATCGCATGGGTCCCAAATCTCCAGGTTCAAGGGCATCTTCCTACATCGAAAACATGCATGAGAAAACAAAAAGATGGTACACCATGTGATGGGGAAAGGTTTCTAAAACGCACCTCATTTCTCTTCTCCTTGTGCCCGGGTTCGCCATTCCAGCTGCTTTACTAACAATCTCCCTACTTGGAGCATCAGCACCTTTAACCTCCTGTTCCGTACAGGATGCAATTTGTCCTGAGGATGAACGGGTAGACGGGGAACCAGTGAGAGACTAGCTCTTGGTGTTGGGACAGGCACAGGTCACTCTATTTTCCCATCAGGAAGAAGAATTAACCAGAGGCTCATCCTCCCCCCCGGAACCAGAACAGGGCCTGAAGCCATCCTGCGCTTTTGCGGCCAGCTCCCAAAAAAGCGAGTTGTAAAATGGAGCTTCAGGGCACTGCAATTCACAAACATGCAGAGTTATAAATGATAACTCTCGTCCACAAATATATTGAGGGAAGGCAAAGAAGAGGATTTGAAATCAAGGCAGAATTGCAGGAAACAGATTTCAGGAGGTAGATTCGAATCGCCTTTAAAGCACATGAAAAGCGGCAAAACGTTGACAATGATGCCCTTGGCCAAAAAGGGCGTATGCGTTTTTTCCTGAATATATTCAGGAAAAAACGCATACGCCCTTTTTGGCCAACCAAGCAACCTGGAAAGGCAAATCAGCGCTACAAAGAAGACTCGCTACCCGTCGGTCAAAAGGGCCATGCTGAAAAAAGTCTCAAAACCAGAAATGCAGGACAGGCCATGGAGAAATGGGAGCCTTGCTACACTGATGGGCGCGATGTAAATTGCCAACAGCCACTCTGGAGAAGTGTACGGTGTGTCCTGAAACATCTAAAAAACACAGCTTAGAGAGCATAGGGCACTTCCACTCATGGGGATATAAATTGGGAAAATGAAAAATCAGCAAGACACAAGCACCCCAAAGTTTAGGGCTGCTCTGTTGACAAGGACCTCCACTTCATTCCACCTTCAATATCCCAGGAAAGAGAAAAATGGATAAAGAAGTTGTGGTCCTTATGTACAATGGAATATCACTCAGCCATGAAATCAATGTCATAAGGCTAGTAGCAGCATGATGAGTGGATTTAGGTACGACGATTCTAAGTGAAATAAGTCACACAGAAAAGGACACTTCTCATAAGGTATCACTTAAGGAGGGAATGTAAAAAGCGTTACACTTGAACTGAATTACAAAACAGAACAGAGTCACACATGCAGAAAACACACTACGGCTGCTTAACGGGAAAGGTGAGGTGGCGTGATACATAAAACAAGGGTTTCAAATTAGCTCAGATACCGTTCCATAAACCCAATATGTAATAGACAAGACCTACTCTTTGCTCAGAGAACTGGACTCAACACACTCTATTCACCGCACAAGAATATATCTGACTAGTAATAATCTTAAAACCTATGTATTGATATCTCTCTGTTAGTGTGTCAAGTGGGTGTAAAGCGGCATAAACACAGCAGTGAAAAGCAGCTAAACCCCATTATAAAAATAAATTACTTTGAAACACCCATGAAACAAAGACAGTGAAAGAGAGAGAAATTCTTACACAATGCGTTCAGGGGCTGTGATGCAACCTGGATTGACCATATCTAGACGCACAGCTGGATGAGACATAAGGGTGGACACTCTTGGGGCTGAGAGGTTTGGTGAGGTTGGGTGAGCAAACGCAGACCCTTTAAAGTAATACTGCGTGGTACCCATCGCATGGGTCCCAAATCTCCAGGTTCAAGGGCATTTTCCTACATCCAAAACATGCATGAGAAACCCAGAAGATGGTACACCGTGTGATGGGGAAAGGCTTCTAAAACGCACCTCATTTCTCATCTCCTTGTGCCCGGGTTCGCCATTCCAGCCGCTTTACTAGCAAGCTCCCTACTTGGAGCATCAGCACCTTTAACCTCCTGTTCCGTACAGGTTGCAATTTGTCCTGAGGATAAACGGGAAGACGTGGAACCAACGAGAAACTAGCTCTTGGCGTTGGGACAGGCACAGGTCACTCTATTTTCCCATCAGAAAGAAGAATTAACCACAGGCTCAGCCTGCCCCCCGGAACCAGAACAGGGCCTGAAGCCATTCTGCGATTTTGCGGCCAGCTCCCATAAAAACGAGTTGTAAAACGGAGGTTCAGGGCACTGCAATTCACAAACCTGCAGAGTTATAAATGATAACTCTCGTCCACAAATATATTGAGGGAAGGCAAAGAAGAGGATTTGAAATCAAGGCAGAATTGCAGGAAACAGATTTCAGGAGGTAGATACGAATCGCCTTTAAAGCACATGAAAAGCGGCAAAACGTTGACAATGATGCCCTTGGCCAAAAAGGGCGTATGCGTTTTTTCCTGAATATATTCAGGAAAAAACGCATACGCCCTTTTTGGCCAACCAAGCAACCTGGAAAGGCAAATCAGCGCTACAAAGAAGTCTCGCTTCCCATCGGTCAAAAGGGCCATGCTGAAAAAAGTGTCAAAACCAGAAATGCAGGACAGGCCATGGAGAAATGGGAGCCTTGCTACACTGATGGGCGGGATGTAAATTGACAAGAGTCACTCTGGAGGAGTGTCCGGTGAGTCCTGAAACATCTGAAAAACACAGCTTAGAGAGCATAGGGCACTTCCACTCATGGGGGTATAAATTGGGAAAATTAAAAATCAGCAAGACACAAGCACCCCAAAGTTTAGGGCTGCTCTGTTGACCAGGACCTCCACTTCATTCCACCTTAAATATCCCAGGAAAGAGAAAAATGGATAAAGAAGTTGTGGTCCTTATGTACAATGGAATATCACTCAGCCATGAAATCAATGCCGTAAGGTTAGTAGCAGCATGATGAGTGGATTTAGGTACGACGATTCTAAGTGAAATAAGTCACACAGAAAAGGACACTTCTCATAAGGTATCACTGATAGAGGGAATGTAAAAAGCGTTACACTTGAACTGAATTACAAAACAGAACAGAGTCACACATGCAGAAAACACACTATGGCTGCTTAACGGGAAAGGTGAGGTGGGGTGATACATAAAACAAGGGTATCAAAGTAGCTCAGATACCGTTCCATAAACCCAATATGTAATAGACAAGACCTACTCCTTGCTCAGAGAACTGGACTCAACACGCCCTATTCACCGCACAAGAATATATCTGACTAATAATAATCGTAAAACCTATGTATTGATATCTCTCTGTTAGTGTGTCAAGTGGGTGTAAAGCGGCATAAACACAGCAGTGAAAAGCAGCTAAACCCCATTATAAAAATAAATTACTTTGAAACACCCATGAAACAAAGACAGTGAAAGAGAGAGAAATTCCTACACAATGCGTTCAGGGGCTGTGATGCAACCTGGATTGACCATATCTAGACGCACAGCTGGATGAGACATAAGGGTGGACACTCTTGGGGCTGAGAGGTTTGGTGAGGTTGGGTGAGCAAACGCAGACCCTTTAAAGTAATACGGCGTGGTACCCATCGCATGGGTCCCAAATCTCCAGGTTCAAGGGCATCTTCCTACATCAAAAACATGCATGAGAAACCCAGAAGATGGTACACCGTGTGATGGGGAAAGGTTTCTAAAACGCACCTCATTTCTCATCTCCTTGTGCCCGGGTTCGCCATTCCAGCCACTTTACTAGCAATCTCCCTACTTGGAGCATCAGCACCTTTAACCTCCTGTTCCGTACAGGTTGCAATTTGTCCTGAGGATGAACGGGAAGACGGGGAACCAACGAGAGACTAGCTCTTGGTGTTGGGACAGGCACAGGTCACTCTATTTTCCCATCAGGAAGAAGAATTAACCACAGGCTCAGCCTGCCCCCCGGAACCAGAACAGGGCCTGAAGCCATCCTGCGCTTTTGCGGCCAGCTCCCAAAAAAGCGAGTTGTAAAATGGAGGTTCAGGGCACTGCAATTCACAAACCTGCAGAGTTATAAATGATAACTCTCGTCCACAAATATATTGAGGGAAGGCAAAGAAGAGGATTTGAAATCAAGGCAGAATTGCAGGAAACAGATTTCAGGAGGTAGATTCGAATCGCCTTTAAAGCACATGAAAAGCGGCAAAATGTTGACAATGATGCCCTTGGCCAAAAAGGGCGTATGCGTTTTTTCCTGAATATATTCAGGAAAAAACGCATACGCCCTTTTTGGCCAACCAAGCAACCTGGAAAGGCAAATCAGCGCTACAAAAAGTCTCGCTTCCCATCGGTCAAACGGGCCATGCTGAAAAAAGTGTCAAAACCAGAAATGCAGGACAGGCCATGGAGAAATGGGAGCCTTGCTACACTGATGGGCGGGATGTAAATTGACAAGAGCCACTATGGAGAAGTGTCCGGTGAGTCCTGAAACATCTGAAAAACACAGCTTAGAGAGCATAGGGCACTTCCACTCATGGGGGTATAAATTGGGAAAATTAAAAATCAGCAAGACACAAGCACCCCAAAGTTTAGGGCTGCTCTGTTGACCAGGACCTCCACTTCATTCCACCTTAAATATCCCAGGAAAGAGAAAAATGGATAAAGAAGTTGTGGTCCTTATGTACAATGGAATATCACTCAGCCATGAAATCAATGCCGTAAGGTTAGTAGCAGCATGATGAGTGGATTTAGGTACGACGATTCTAAGTGAAATAAGTCACACAGAAAAGGACACTTCTCATAAGGTATCACTGATAGAGGGAATGTAAAAAGCGTTACACTTGAACTGAATTACAAAACAGAACAGAGTCACACATGCAGAAAACACACTATGGCTGCTTAACGGGAAAGGTGAGGTGGCGTGATACATAAAACAAGGGTTTCAAATTAGCTCAGATACCGTTCCATAAACCCAATATGTAATAGACAAGACCTACTCTTTGCTCAGAGAACTGGACTCAACACACCCTATTCACCGCACAAGAATATATCTGACTAGTAATAATCTTAAAACCTATGTATTGATATCTCTCTGTTAGTGTGTCAAGTGGGTGTAAAGCGGCATAAACACAGCAGTGAAAAGCAGCTAAACCCCATTATCAAAATAAATTACTTTGAAAAACCCATGAAACAAAGACAGTGAAAGAGAGAGAAATTCTTACACAATGTGTTCAGGGGCTGTGATGCAACCTGGATTGACCATATCTAGACCCACAGCTGGATGAGACATAAGGGTGGACACTCTTGGGGCTGAGAGGTTTGGTGAGGTTGGGTGAGCAAACGCAGACCCTTTAAAGTAATACTGCGTGGTACCCATCGCATGGGTCCCAAATCTCCAGGTTCAAGGGCATCTTCCTACATCGAAAACATGCATGAGAAAACAAAATGATGGTACACCATGTGATGGGGAAAGGTTTCTAAAACGCACCTCATTTCTCTTCTCCTTGTGCCCGGGTTCGCCATTCCAGCTGCTTTACTAACAATCTCCCTACTTGGAGCATCAGCACCTTTAACCTCCTGTTCCGTACAGGTTGCAATTTGTCCTGAGGATGAACGGGTAGACGGGGAACCAGTGAGAGACTAGCTCTTGGTGTTGGGACAGGCACAGGTCACTCTATTTTCCCATCAGGAAGAAGAATTAACCAGAGGCTCATCCTCCCCCCCGGAACCAGAACAGGGCCTGAAGCCATCCTGCGCTTTTGCGGCCAGCTCCCAAAAAAGCGAGTTGTAAAATGGAGCTTCAGGGCACTGCAATTCACAAACATGCAGAGTTATAAATGATAACTCTCGTCCACAAATATATTGAGGGAAGGCAAAGAAGAGGATTTGAAATCAAGGCAGAATTGCAGGAAACAGATTTCAGGAGGTAGATTCGAATCGCCTTTAAAGCACATGAAAAGCGGCAAAACGTTGACAATGATGCCCTTGGCCAAAAAGGGCGTATGCGTTTTTTCCTGAATATATTCAGGAAAAAACGCATACGCCCTTTTTGGCCAACCAAGCAACCTGGAAAGGCAAATCAGCGCTACAAAGAAGACTCGCTACCCGTCGGTCAAAAGGGCCATGCTGAAAAAAGTCTCAAAACCAGAAATGCAGGACAGGCCATGGAGAAATGGGAGCCTTGCTACACTGATGGGCGCGATGTAAATTGCCAACAGCCACTCTGGAGAAGTGTACGGTGTGTCCTGAAACATCTAAAAAACACAGCTTAGAGAGCATAGGGCACTTCCACTCATGGGGATATAAATTGGGAAAATGAAAAATCAGCAAGACACAAGCACCCCAAAGTTTAGGGCTGCTCTGTTGACAAGGACCTCCACTTCATTCCACCTTCAATATCCCAGGAAAGAGAAAAATGGATAAAGAAGTTGTGGTCCTTATGTACAATGGAATATCACTCAGCCATGAAATCAATGTCATAAGGCTAGTAGCAGCATGATGAGTGGATTTAGGTACGACGATTCTAAGTGAAATAAGTCACACAGAAAAGGACACTTCTCATAAGGTATCACTTAAGGAGGGAATGTAAAAAGCGTTACACTTGAACTGAATTACAAAACAGAACAGAGTCACACATGCAGAAAACACACTACGGCTGCTTAACGGGAAAGGTGAGGTGGCGTGATACATAAAACAAGGGTTTCAAATTAGCTCAGATACCGTTCCATAAACCCAATATGTAATAGACAAGACCTACTCTTTGCTCAGAGAACTGGACTCAACACACTCTATTCACCGCACAAGAATATATCTGACTAGTAATAATCTTAAAACCTATGTATTGATATCTCTCTGTTAGTGTGTCAAGTGGGTGTAAAGCGGCATAAACACAGCAGTGAAAAGCAGCTAAACCCCATTATAAAAATAAATTACTTTGAAACACCCATGAAACAAAGACAGTGAAAGAGAGAGAAATTCTTACACAATGCGTTCAGGGGCTGTGATGCAACCTGGATTGACCATATCTAGACGCACAGCTGGATGAGACATAAGGGTGGACACTCTTGGGGCTGAGAGGTTTGGTGAGGTTGGGTGAGCAAACGCAGACACTTTAATGTAATACTGCCTGGTACCCATCGCATGGGTCCCAAATCTCCTGGTTCAAGGGCATCTTCCTACATCAAAAACATGCATGAGATACCCAGAAGATGGTACACCGTGTGAATGGGAAAGGTTTCTAAAACGCACCTCATTTCTCATCTCCTTGTGCACGGGTTCACCATTCCAGCCGCTTTACTAGCAAGCTCCCTACTTGGAGCATCAGCACCTTTAACCTCCTGTTCCGTACAGGTTGCAATTTGTCCTGAGGATAAACGGGAAGACGTGGAACCAACGAGAAAGTAGCTCTTGGCGTTGGGACAGGCACAGGTCACTCTATTTTCCCATCAGAAAGAAGAATTAACCACAGGCTCAGCCTGCCCCCCGGAACCAGAACAGGGCCTGAAGCCATTCTGCGATTTTGCGGCCAGCTCCCATAAAAACGAGTTGTAAAACGGAGGTTCAGGGCACTGCAATTCACAAACCTGCAGAGTTATAAATGATAACTCTCGTCCACAAATATATTGAGGGAAGGCAAAGAAGAGGATTTGAAATCAAGGCAGAATTGCAGGAAACAGATTTCAGGAGGTAGATACGAATCGCCTTTAAAGCACATGAAAAGCGGCAAAACGTTGACAATGATGCCCTTGGCCAAAAAGGGCGTATGCGTTTTTTCCTGAATATATTCAGGAAAAAACGCATACGCCCTTTTTGGCCAACCAAGCAACCTGGAAAGGCAAATCAGCGCTACAAAGAAGTCTCGCTTCCCATCGGTCAAAAGGGCCATGCTGAAAAAAGTGTCAAAACCAGAAATGCAGGACAGGCCATGGAGAAATGGGAGCCTTGCTACACTGATGGGCGGGATGTAAATTGCCAAGAGCCACTCTGGAGAAGTGTCCGGTGAGTCCTGAAACATCTGAAAAACACAGCTTAGAGAGCATAGGGCACTTCCACTCATGGGGGTATAAATTGGGAAAATTAAAAATCAGCAAGACACAAGCACCCCAAAGTTTAGGGCTGCTCTGTTGACCAGGACCTCCACTTCATTCCACCTTAAATATCCCAGGAAAGAGAAAAATGGATAAAGAAGTTGTGGTCCTTATGTACAATGGAATATCACTCAGCCATGAAATCAATGCCGTAAGGTTAGTAGCAGCATGATGAGTGGATTTAGGTACGACGATTCTAAGTGAAATAAGTCACACAGAAAAGGACACTTCTCATAAGGTATCACTGATAGAGGGAATGTAAAAAGCGTTACACTTGAACTGAATTACAAAACAGAACAGAGTCACACATGCAGAAAACACACTATGGCTGCTTAACGGGAAAGGTGAGGTGGGGTGATACATAAAACAAGGGTATCAAAGTAGCTCAGATACCGTTCCATAAACCCAATATATAATAGACAAGACCTACTACTTGCTCAGAGAACTGGACTCAACACGCCCTATTCACCGCACAAGAATATATCTGACTAATAATAATCGTAAAACCTATGTATTGATATCTCTCTGTTAGTGTGTCAAGTGGGTGTAAAGCGGGATAAACACAGCAGTGAAAAGCAGCTAAACCCCATTATAAAAATAAATTACTTTGAAACACCCATGAAACAAAGACAGTGAAAGAGAGAGAAATTCCTACACAATGCGTTCAGGGGCTGTGATGCAACCTGGATTGACCATATCTAGACGCACAGCTGGATGAGACATAAGGGTGGACACTCTTGGGGCTGAGAGGTTTGGTGAGGTTGGGTGAGCAAACGCAGACCCTTTAAAGTAATACTGCGTGGTACCCATCGCATGGGTCCCAAATCTCCAGGTTCAAGGGCATCTTCCTACATCGAAAACATGCATGAGAAAACAAAATGATGGTACACCATGTGATGGGGAAAGGTTTCTAAAACGCACCTCATTTCTCTTCTCCTTGTGCCCGGGTTCGCCATTCCAGCCGCTTTACTAACAATCTCCCTACTTGGAGCATCAGCACCTTTAACCTCCTGTTCCGTACAGGTTGCAATTTGTCCTGAGGATGTACGGGAAGACAGGGAACCAGTGAGAGACTAGCTCTTGGTGTTGGGACAGGCACAGGTCACTCTATTTTCCCATCAGGAAGAAGAATTAACCACAGGCTCATCCTCCCCCCCGGAACCAGAACAGGGCCTGAAGCCATCCAGTGCTTTTGCGGCCAGCTCCCAAAAAAGCGAGTTGTAAAATGGAGCTTCAGGGCACTGCAATTCACAAACCTGCAGAGTTATAAATGATAACTCTCGTCCACAAATATATTGAGGGAAGGCAATGAAGAGGATTTGAAATCAAGGCAGAATTGCAGGAAACAGATTTCAGGAGGTAGATTCGAATCGCCTTTAAAGCACATGAAAAGCGGCAAAACATTGACAATGATGCCCTTGGCAAAAAATGGCGTATGCGTTTTTTCCTGAATATATTCAGGAAAAAACGCATACGCCCTTTTTGGCCAACCAAGCAACCTGGAAAGGCAAATCAGCGCTACAAAGAAGACTTGTTACCCATTGGTCAAAAGGGCCATGCTGAAAAAAGTCTCAAAACCAGAAATGCAGGACAGGCCATGGAGAAATGGGAGCCTTGCTACACTGATGGGCGGGATGTAAATTGCCAACAGCCACTCTGGAGAAGTGTACGGTGTGTCCTGAAACATCTAAAAAACACAGCTTAGAGAGCATAGGGCACTTCCACTCATGGGGGTATAAATTGGGAAAATGAAAAATCAGCAAGACACAAGCACCCCAAAGTTTAGGGCTGCTCTGTTGACAAGGACCACCACTTCATTCCACCTTCAATATCCCAGGAAAGAGAAAAATGGATAAAGAAATTGTGGTCCTTATGTACAATGGAATATCACTCAGCCATGAAATCAATGTCATAAGGCTAGTAGCAGCATGATGAGTGGATTTAGGTACGACGATTCTAAGTGAAATAAGTCACACAGAAAAGGACACTTCTCATAAGGTATCACTTAAGGAGGGAATGTAAAAAGCGTTACACTTGAACTGAATTACAAAACAGAACAGAGTCACACATGCAGAAAACACACTATGGCTGCTTAACGGGAAAGGTGAGGTGGGGTGATACATAAAACAAGGGTTTCAAATTAGCTCAGATACCGTTCCATAAACCCAATATGTAATAGACAAGACCTACTCCTTGCTCAGAGAACTGGACTCAACACGCCCTATTCACCGCACAAGAATATATCTGACTAGTAATAATCTTAAAACCTATGTATTGATATCTCTCTGTTAGTGTGTCAAGTGGGTGTAAAGCGGCATAAACACAGCAGTGAAAAGCAGCTAAACCCCATTATCAAAATAAATTACTTTGAAACACCCATGAAACAAAGACAGTGAAAGAGAGAGAAATTCTTACACAATGCGTTCAGGGGCTGTGATGCAACCTGGATTGACCATATCTAGACCCACAGCTGGATGAGACATAAGGGTGGACACTCTTTGGGCTGAGAGGTTTGGTGAGGTTGGGTGAGCAAACGCAGACCCTTTAAAGTAATACTGCGTGGTACCCATCGCATGGGTCCCAAATCTCCAGGTTCAAGGGCATCTTCCTACATCGAAAACATGCATGAGAAAACAAAAAGATGGTACACCATGTGATGGGGAAAGGTTTCTAAAACGCACCTCATTTCTCTTCTCCTTGTGCCCGGGTTCGCCATTCCAGCCGCTTTACTAACAATCTCCCTACTTGGAGCATCAGCACCTTTAACCTCCTGTTCCGTACAGGTTGCAATTTGTCCTGAGGATGAACGGGTAGACGGGGAACCAGTGAGAGACTAGCTCTTGGTGTTGGGACAGGCACAGGTCACTCTATTTTCCCATCAGGAAGAAGAATTAACCACAGGCTCATCCCCCCCCCGGGAACCAGAACAGGGCCTGAAGCCATCCTGCGCTTTTGCGGCCAGCTCCCAAAAAAGCGAGTAGTAAAATGGAGCTTCAGGGCACTGCAATTCACAAACCTGCAGAGTTATAAATGATAACTCTCGTCCACAAATATATTGAGGGAAGGCAAAGAAGAGGATTTGAAATCAAGGCAGATTTGCAGGAAACAGATTTCAGGAGGTAGATTCGAATCGCCTTTAAAGCACATGAAAAGCGGCAAAACGTTGACAATGATGCCCTTGGCCAAAAAGGGTGTATGCGTTTTTTCCTGAATATATTCAGGAAAAAACGCATACGCCCTTTTTGGCCAACCAAGCAACCTGGAAAGGCAAATCAGCGCTACAAAGAAGACTCGCTACCCATTGGTCAAAAGGGCCATGCTGAAAAAAGTCTCAAAACCAGAAATGCAGGACAGGCCATGGAGAAATGGGAGCCTTGCTACACTGATGGGCGGGATGTAAATTGCCAACAGCCACTCTGGAGAAATGTACGGTGTGTCCTGAAACATCTAAAAAACACAGCTTAGAGAGCATAGGGCACTTCCACTCATGGGGGTATAAATTGGGAAAATGAAAAATCAGCAAGACACAAGCACCCCAAAGTTTAGGGCTGCTCTGTTGACAAGGACCTCCACTTCATTCCACCTTCAATATCCCAGGAAAGAGAAAAATGGATAAAGAAGTTGTGGTCCTTATGTACAATGGAATATCACTCAGCCATGAAATCAATGTCATAAGGCTAGTAGCAGCATGATGAGTGGATTTAGGTACGACGATTCTAAGTGAAATAAGTCACACAGAAAAGGACACTTCTCATAAGGTATCACTTATAGAGGGAATGTAAAAGCCGTTACACTTGAACTGAATTACAAAACAGAACAGAGTCACACATGCAGAAAACACACTATGGCTGCTTAACGGGAAAGGTGAGGTGGGGTGATACATACAACAAGGGTTTCAAATTAGCTCAGATACCGTTCCATAAACCCAATATGTAATAGACAAGACCTACTCTTTGCTCAGAGAACTGGACTCAACACACCCTATTCACCGCACAAGAATATATCTGACTAGTAATAATCTTAAAACCTATGTATTGATATCTCTCTGTTAGTGTGTCAAGTGGGTGTAAAGCGGCATAAACACAGCAGTGAAAAGCAGCTAAACCCCATTATCAAAATAAATTACTTTGAAAAAACCCATGAAACAAAGACAGTGAAAGAGAGAGAAATTCTTACACAATGCGTTCAGGGGCTGTGATGCAACCTGGATTGACCATATCTAGACCCACAGCTGGATGAGACATAAGGGTGGACACTCTTTGGGCTGAGAGGTTTGGTGAGGTTGGGTGAGCAAACGCAGACCCTTTAAAGTAATACTGTGTGGTACCCATCGCATGGGTCCCAAATCTCCAGGTTCAAGGGCATCTTCCTACATCGAAAACATGCATGAGAAAACAAAAAGATGGTACACCATGTGATGGGGAAAGGTTTCTAAAACGCACCTCATTTCTCTTCTCCTTGTGCCCGGGTTCGCCATTCCAGCTGCTTTACTAACAATCTCCCTACTTGGAGCATCAGCACCTTTAACCTCCTGTTCCGTACAGGTTGCAATTTGTCCTGAGGATGAACGGGTAGACGGGGAACCAGTGAGAGACTAGCTCTTGGTGTTGGGACAGGCACAGGTCACTCTATTTTCCCATCAGGAAGAAGAATTAACCAGAGGCTCATCCTCCCCCCCGGAACCAGAACAGGGCCTGAAGCCATCCTGCGCTTTTGCGGCCAGCTCCCAAAAAAGCGAGTTGTAAAATGGAGCTTCAGGGCACTGCAATTCACAAACATGCAGAGTTATAAATGATAACTCTCGTCCACAAATATATTGAGGGAAGGCAAAGAAGAGGATTTGAAATCAAGGCAGAATTGCAGGAAACAGATTTCAGGAGGTAGATTCGAATCGCCTTTAAAGCACATGAAAAGCGGCAAAACGTTGACAATGATGCCCTTGGCCAAAAAGGGCGTATGCGTTTTTTCCTGAATATATTCAGGAAAAAACGCATACGCCCTTTTTGGCCAACCAAGCAACCTGGAAAGGCAAATCAGCGCTACAAAGAAGACTCGCTACCCGTCGGTCAAAAGGGCCATGCTGAAAAAAGTCTCAAAACCAGAAATGCAGGACAGGCCATGGAGAAATGGGAGCCTTGCTACACTGATGGGCGCGATGTAAATTGCCAACAGCCACTCTGGAGAAGTGTACGGTGTGTCCTGAAACATCTAAAAAACACAGCTTAGAGAGCATAGGGCACTTCCACTCATGGGGATATAAATTGGGAAAATGAAAAATCAGCAAGACACAAGCACCCCAAAGTTTAGGGCTGCTCTGTTGACAAGGACCTCCACTTCATTCCACCTTCAATATCCCAGGAAAGAGAAAAATGGATAAAGAAGTTGTGGTCCTTATGTACAATGGAATATCACTCAGCCATGAAATCAATGTCATAAGGCTAGTAGCAGCATGATGAGTGGATTTAGGTACGACGATTCTAAGTGAAATAAGTCACACAGAAAAGGACACTTCTCATAAGGTATCACTTAAGGAGGGAATGTAAAAAGCGTTACACTTGAACTGAATTACAAAACAGAACAGAGTCACACATGCAGAAAACACACTACGGCTGCTTAACGGGAAAGGTGAGGTGGCGTGATACATAAAACAAGGGTTTCAAATTAGCTCAGATACCGTTCCATAAACCCAATATGTAATAGACAAGACCTACTCTTTGCTCAGAGAACTGGACTCAACACACTCTATTCACCGCACAAGAATATATCTGACTAGTAATAATCTTAAAACCTATGTATTGATATCTCTCTGTTAGTGTGTCAAGTGGGTGTAAAGCGGCATAAACACAGCAGTGAAAAGCAGCTAAACCCCATTATAAAAATAAATTACTTTGAAACACCCATGAAACAAAGACAGTGAAAGAGAGAGAAATTCTTACACAATGCGTTCAGGGGCTGTGATGCAACCTGGATTGACCATATCTAGACGCACAGCTGGATGAGACATAAGGGTGGACACTCTTGGGGCTGAGAGGTTTGGTGAGGTTGGGTGAGCAAACGCAGACCCTTTAAAGTAATACTGCGTGGTACCCATCGCATGGGTCCCAAATCTCCAGGTTCAAGGGCATTTTCCTACATCCAAAACATGCATGAGAAACCCAGAAGATGGTACACCGTGTGATGGGGAAAGGCTTCTAAAACGCACCTCATTTCTCATCTCCTTGTGCCCGGGTTCGCCATTCCAGCCGCTTTACTAGCAAGCTCCCTACTTGGAGCATCAGCACCTTTAACCTCCTGTTCCGTACAGGTTGCAATTTGTCCTGAGGATAAACGGGAAGACGTGGAACCAACGAGAAACTAGCTCTTGGCGTTGGGACAGGCACAGGTCACTCTATTTTCCCATCAGAAAGAAGAATTAACCACAGGCTCAGCCTGCCCCCCGGAACCAGAACAGGGCCTGAAGCCATTCTGCGATTTTGCGGCCAGCTCCCATAAAAACGAGTTGTAAAACGGAGGTTCAGGGCACTGCAATTCACAAACCTGCAGAGTTATAAATGATAACTCTCGTCCACAAATATATTGAGGGAAGGCAAAGAAGAGGATTTGAAATCAAGGCAGAATTGCAGGAAACAGATTTCAGGAGGTAGATACGAATCGCCTTTAAAGCACATGAAAAGCGGCAAAACGTTGACAATGATGCCCTTGGCCAAAAAGGGCGTATGCGTTTTTTCCTGAATATATTCAGGAAAAAACGCATACGCCCTTTTTGGCCAACCAAGCAACCTGGAAAGGCAAATCAGCGCTACAAAGAAGTCTCGCTTCCCATCGGTCAAAAGGGCCATGCTGAAAAAAGTGTCAAAACCAGAAATGCAGGACAGGCCATGGAGAAATGGGAGCCTTGCTACACTGATGGGCGGGATGTAAATTGCCAAGAGCCACTCTGGAGAAGTGTCCGGTGAGTCCTGAAACATCTGAAAAACACAGCTTAGAGAGCATAGGGCACTTCCACTCATGGGGGTATAAATTGGGAAAATTAAAAATCAGCAAGACACAAGCACCCCAAAGTTTAGGGCTGCTCTGTTGACCAGGACCTCCACTTCATTCCACCTTAAATATCCCAGGAAAGAGAAAAATGGATAAAGAAGTTGTGGTCCTTATGTACAATGGAATATCACTCAGCCATGAAATCAATGCCGTAAGGTTAGTAGCAGCATGATGAGTGGATTTAGGTACGACGATTCTAAGTGAAATAAGTCACACAGAAAAGGACACTTCTCATAAGGTATCACTGATAGAGGGAATGTAAAAAGCGTTACACTTGAACTGAATTACAAAACAGAACAGAGTCACACATGCAGAAAACACACTATGGCTGCTTAACGGGAAAGGTGAGGTGGGGTGATACATAAAACAAGGGTATCAAAGTAGCTCAGATACCGTTCCATAAACCCAATATGTAATAGACAAGACCTACTCCTTGCTCAGAGAACTGGACTCAACACGCCCTATTCACCGCACAAGAATATATCTGACTAATAATAATCGTAAAACCTATGTATTGATATCTCTCTGTTAGTGTGTCAAGTGGGTGTAAAGCGGCATAAACACAGCAGTGAAAAGCAGCTAAACCCCATTATCAAAATAAATTACTTTGAAACACCCATGAAACAAAGACAGTGAAAGAGAGAGAAATTCCTACACAATGCGTTCAGGGGCTGTGATGCAACCTGGATTGACCATATCTAGACGCACAGCTGGATGAGACATAATGGTGGACACTCTTGGGGCTGAGAGGTTTGGTGAGGTTGGGTGAGCAAACGCAGACCCTTTAAAGTAATACGGCGTGGTACCCATCGCATGGGTCCCAAATCTCCAGGTTCAAGGGCATCTTCCTACATCAAAAACATGCATGAGAAACCCAGAAGATGGTACACCGTGTGATGGGGAAAGGTTTCTAAAACGCACCTCATTTCTCATCTCCTTGTGCCCGGGTTCGCCATTCCAGCCACTTTACTAGCAATCTCCCTACTTGGAGCATCAGCACCTTTAACCTCCTGTTCCGTACAGGTTGCAATTTGTCCTGAGGATGAACGGGAAGACGGGGAACCAACGAGAGACTAGCTCTTGGTGTTGGGACAGGCACAGGTCACTCTATTTTCCCATCAGGAAGAAGAATTAACCACAGGCTCAGCCTGCCCCCCGGAACCAGAACAGGGCCTGAAGCCATCCTGCGCTTTTGCGGCCAGCTCCCAAAAAAGCGAGTTGTAAAATGGAGGTTCAGGGCACTGCAATTCACAAACCTGCAGAGTTATAAATGATAACTCTCGTCCACAAATATATTGAGGGAAGGCAAAGAAGAGGATTTGAAATCAAGGCAGAATTGCAGGAAACAGATTTCAGGAGGTAGATTCGAATCGCCTTTAAAGCACATGAAAAGCGGCAAAATGTTGACAATGATGCCCTTGGCCAAAAAGGGCATATGCGTTTTTTCCTGAATATATTCAGGAAAAAACGCATACGCCCTTTTTGGCCAACCAAGCAACCTGGAAAGGCAAATCAGCGCTACAGAGAAGTCTCGCTTCCCATCGGTCAAAAGGGCCATGCTGAAAAAAGTGTCAAAACCAGAAATGCAGGACAGGCCATGGAGAAATGGGAGCCTTGCTACACTGATGGGCGGGATGTAAATTGACAAGAGCCACTATGGAGAAGTGTCCGGTGAGTCCTGAAACATCTGAAAAACACAGCTTAGAGAGCATAGGGCACTTCCACTCATGGGGGTATAAATTGGGAAAATTAAAAATCAGCAAGACACAAGCACCCCAAAGTTTAGGGCTGCTCTGTTGACCAGGACCTCCACTTCATTCCACCTTCAATATCCCAGGAAAGAGAAAAATGGATAAAGAAGTTGTGGTCCTTATGTACAATGGAATATCACTCAGCCATGAAATCAATGTCATAAGGCTAGTAGCAGCATGATGAGTGGATTTAGGTACGACGATTCTAAGTGAAATAAGTCACACAGAAAAGGACACTTCTCATAAGGTATCACTTAAGGAGGGAATGTAAAAAGCGTTACACTTGAACTGAATTACAAAACAGAACAGAGTCACACATGCAGAAAACACACTACGGCTGCTTAACGGGAAAGGTGAGGTGGCGTGATACATAAAACAAGGGTTTCAAATTAGCTCAGATACCGTTCCATAAACCCAATATGTAATAGACAAGACCTACTCTTTGCTCAGAGAACTGGACTCAACACACTCTATTCACCGCACATGAATATATCTGACTAGTAATAATCTTAAAACCTATGTATTGATATCTCTCTGTTAGTGTGTCAAGTGGGTGTAAAGCGGCATAAACACAGCAGTGAAAAGCAGCTAAACCCCATTATAAAAATAAATTACTTTGAAACACCCATGAAACAAAGACAGTGAAAGAGAGAGAAATTCTTACACAATGCGTTCAGGGGCTGTGATGCAACCTGGATTGACCATATCTAGACGCACAGCTGGATGAGACATAAGGGTGGACACTCTTGGGGCTGAGAGGTTTGGTGAGGTTGGGTGAGCAAACGCAGACACTTTAATGTAATACTGCCTGGTACCCATCGCATGGGTCCCAAATCTCCTGGTTCAAGGGCATCTTCCTACATCAAAAACATGCATGAGATACCCAGAAGATGGTACACCGTGTGAATGGGAAAGGTTTCTAAAACGCACCTCATTTCTCATCTCCTTGTGCACGGGTTCACCATTCCAGCCGCTTTACTAGCAAGCTCCCTACTTGGAGCATCAGCACCTTTAACCTCCTGTTCCGTACAGGTTGCAATTTGTCCTGAGGATAAACGGGAAGACGTGGAACCAACGAGAAAGTAGCTCTTGGCGTTGGGACAGGCACAGGTCACTCTATTTTCCCATCAGAAAGAAGAATTAACCACAGGCTCAGCCTGCCCCCCGGAACCAGAACAGGGCCTGAAGCCATTCTGCGATTTTGCGGCCAGCTCCCATAAAAACGAGTTGTAAAATGGAGGTTCAGGGCACTGCAATTCACAAACCTGCAGAGTTATAAATGAGAACTCTCGTCCACAAATATATTGAGGGAAGGCAAAGAAGAGGATTTGAAATCAAGGCAGAATTGCAGGAAACAGATTTCAGGAGGTAGATACGAATCGCCTTTAAAGCACATGAAAAGCGGCAAAACGTTGACAATGATGCCCTTGGCCAAAAAGGGCGTATGCGTTTTTTCCTGAATATATTCAGGAAAAAACGCATACGCCCTTTTTGGCCAACCAAGCAACCTGGAAAGGCAAATCAGCGCTACAAAGAAGTCTCGCTTCCCATCGGTCAAAAGGGCCATGCTGAAAAAAGTGTCAAAACCAGAAATGCAGGACAGGCCATGGAGAAATGGGAGCCTTGCTACACTGATGGGCGGGATGTAAATTGCCAAGAGCCACTCTGGAGAAGTGTCCGGTGAGTCCTGAAACATCTGAAAAACACAGCTTAGAGAGCATAGGGCACTTCCACTCATGGGGGTATAAATTGGGAAAATTAAAAATCAGCAAGACACAAGCACCCCAAAGTTTAGGGCTGCTCTGTTGACCAGGACCTCCACTTCATTCCACCTTAAATATCCCAGGAAAGAGAAAAATGGATAAAGAAGTTGTGGTCCTTATGTACAATGGAATATCACTCAGCCATGAAATCAATGCCGTAAGGTTAGTAGCAGCATGATGAGTGGATTTAGGTACGACGATTCTAAGTGAAATAAGTCACACAGAAAAGGACACTTCTCATAAGGTATCACTGATAGAGGGAACGTAAAAAGCGTTACACTTGAACTGAATTACAAAACAGAACAGAGTCACACATGCAGAAAACACACTATGGCTGCTTAACGGGAAAGGTGAGGTGGGGTGATACATAAAACAAGGGTATCAAAGTAGCTCAGATACCGTTCCATAAACCCAATATGTAATAGACAAGACCTACTCCTTGCTCAGAGAACTGGACTCAACACGCCCTATTCACCGCACAAGAATATATCTGACTAATAATAATCGTAAAACCTATGTATTGATATCTCTCTGTTAGTGTGTCAAGTGGGTGTAAAGCGGCATAAACACAGCAGTGAAAAGCAGCTAAACCCCATTATAAAAATAAATTACTTTGAAACACCCATGAAACAAAGACAGTGAAAGAGAGAGAAATTCCTACACAATGCGTTCAGGGGCTGTGATGCAACCTGGATTGACCATATCTAGACGCACAGCTGGATGAGACATAAGGGTGGACACTCTTGGGGCTGAGAGGTTTGGTGAGGTTGGGTGAGCAAACGCAGACCCTTTAAAGTAATACTGCGTGGTACCCATCGCATGGGTCCCAAATCTCCAGGTTCAAGGGCATCTTCCTACATCGAAAACATGCATGAGAAAACAAAATGATGGTACACCATGTGATGGGGAAAGGTTTCTAAAACGCACCTCATTTCTCTTCTCCTTGTGCCCGGGTTCGCCATTCCAGCCGCTTTACTAACAATCTCCCTACTTGGAGCATCAGCACCTTTAACCTCCTGTTCCGTACAGGTTGCAATTTGTCCTGAGGATGTACGGGAAGACAGGGAACCAGTGAGAGACTAGCTCTTGGTGTTGGGACAGGCACAGGTCACTCTATTTTCCCATCAGGAAGAAGAATTAACCACAGGCTCATCCTCCCCCCCGGAACCAGAACAGGGCCTGAAGCCATCCAGTGCTTTTGCGGCCAGCTCCCAAAAAAGCGAGTTGTAAAATGGAGCTTCAGGGCACTGCAATTCACAAACCTGCAGAGTTATAAATGATAACTCTCGTCCACAAATATATTGAGGGAAGGCAATGAAGAGGATTTGAAATCAAGGCAGAATTGCAGGAAACAGATTTCAGGAGGTAGATTCGAATCGCCTTTAAAGCACATGAAAAGCGGCAAAACATTGACAATGATGCCCTTGGCCAAAAAGGGCGTATGCGTTTTTTCCTGAATATATTCAGGAAAAAACGCATACGCCCTTTTTGGCCAACCAAGCAACCTGGAAAGGCAAATCAGGGCCACAAAGAAGACTCGCTACCCATCGGTCAAAAGGGCCATGCTGAAAAAAGTCTCAAAAGCAGAAATGCAGGACAGGCCATGGAGAAATGGGAGCCTTGCTACACTGATGGGCGGGATGTAAATTGCCAACAGCCACTCTGGAGAAGTGTACGGTGTGTCCAGAAACATCTAAAAAACACAGCTTAGAGAGCATAGGGCACTTCCACTCATGGGGGTATAAATTGGGAAAATGAAAAATCAGCAAGACACAAGCACCCCAAAGTTGAGGGCTGCTCTGTTGACAAGGACCTCCACTTCATTCCACCTTCAATATCCCAGGAAAGAGAAAAATGGATAAAGAAATTGTGGTCCTTATGTACAATGGAATATCACTCAGCCATGAAATCAATGTCATAAGGCTAGTAGCAGCATGATGAGTGGATTTAGGTACGACGATTCTAAGTGAAATAAGTCACACAGAAAAGGACACTTCTCATAAGGTATCACTTATAGAGGGAATGTAAAAAGCGTTACACTTGAACTGAATTACAAAACAGAACAGAGTCACACATGCAGAAAACACACTATGGCTGCTTAACGGGAAAGGTGAGGTGGGGTGATACATAAAACAAGGGTTTCAAATTAGCTCAGATACCGTTCCATAAACCCAATATGTAATAGACAAGACCTACTCCTTGCTCAGAGAACTGGACTCAACACGCCCTATTCACCGCACAAGAATATATCTGACTAGTAATAATCTTAAAACCTATGTATTGATATCTCTCTGTTAGTGTGTCAAGTGGGTGTAAAGCGGCATAAACACAGCAGTGAAAAGCAGCTAAACCCCATTATCAAAATAAATTACTTTGAAACACCCATGAAACAAAGACAGTGAAAGAGAGAGAAATTCTTACACAATGCGTTCAGGGGCTGTGATGCAACCTGGATTGACCATATCTAGACCCACAGCTGGATGAGACATAAGGGTGGACACTCTTGGGGCTGAGAGGTTTGGTGAGGTTGGGTGAGCAAACGCAGACCCTTTAAAGTAATACTGCGTGGTACCCATCGCATGGGTCCCAAATCTCCAGGTTCAAGGGCATCTTCCTACATCGAAAACATGCATGAGAAAACAAAATGATGGTACACCATGTGATGGGGAAAGGTTTCTAAAACGCACCTCATTTCTCTTCTCCTTGTGCCCGGGTTCGCCATTCCAGCCGCTTTACTAACAATCTCCCTACTTGGAGCATCAGCACCTTTAACCTCCTGTTCCGTACAGGTTGCAATTTGTCCTGAGGATGAACGGGTAGACGGGGAACCAGTGAGAGACTAGCTCTTGGTGTTGGGACAGGCACAGGTCACTCTATTTTCCCATCAGGAAGAAGAATTAACCACAGGCTCATCCCCCCCCGGGAAGCAGAACAGGGCCTGAAGCCATCCTGTGCTTTTGCGGCCAGCTCCCAAAAAAGCGAGTAGTAAAATGGAGCTTCAGGGCACTGCAATTCACAAACCTGCAGAGTTATAAATGATAACTCTCGTCCACAAATATATTGAGGGAAGGCAAAGAAGAGGATTTGAAATCAAGGCAGATTTGCAGGAAACAGATTTCAGGAGGTAGATTCAAATCGCCTTTAAAGCACATGAAAAGCGGCAAAACGTTGACAATGATGCCCTTGGCCAAAAAGGGCGTATGCGTTTTTTCCTGAGTATATTCAGGAAAAAACGCATATGCCCTTTTTGGCCAACCAAGCAACCTGGAAAGGCAAATCAGGGCCACAAAGAAGACTCGCTACCCATCGGTCAAAAGGGCCATGCTGAAAAAAGTCTCAAAACCAGAAATGCAGGACAGGCCATGGAGAAATGGGAGCCTTGCTACACTGATGGGCGGGATGTAAATTGCCAACAGCCACTCTGGAGAAGTGTACGGTGTGTCCTGAAACATCTAAAAAACACAGCTTAGAGAGCATAGGGCACTTCCACTCATGGGGGTATAAATTGGGAAAATGAAAAATCAGCAAGACACAAGCACCCCAAAGTTTAGGGCTCTTCTGTTGACAAGGACCTCCACTTCATTCCACCTTCAATATCCCAGGAAAGAGAAAAATGGATAAAGAAGTTGTGGTCCTTATGTACAATGGAATATCACTCAGCCATGAAATCAATGTCATAAGGCTAGTAGCAGCATGATGAGTGGATTTAGGTACGACGATTCTAAGTGAAATAAGTCACACAGAAAAGGACACTTCTCATAAGGTATCACTTATAAGGGAATGTAAAAGCCGTTACACTTGAACTGAATTACAAAACAGAACAGAGTCACACATGCAGAAAACACACTATGGCTGCTTAACGGGAAAGGTGAGGTGGGGTGATACATAAAACAAGGGTTTCAAATTAGCTCAGATACCGTTCCATAAACCCAATATGTAATAGACAAGACCTACTCCTTGCTCAGAGAACTGGACTCAACACGCCCTATTCACCGCACAAGAATATATCTGACTAGTAATAATCTTAAAACCTATGTATTGATATCTCTCTGTTAGTGTGTCAAGTGCGTGTAAAGCGGCATAAACACAGCAGTGAAAAGCAGCTAAACCCCATTATCAAAATAAATTACTTTGAAACACCCATGAAACAAAGACAGTGAAAGAGAGAGAAATTCTTACACAATGCGTTCAGGGGCTGTGATGCAACCTGGATTGACCATATCTAGACGCACAGCTGGATGAGACATAAGGGTGGACACTCTTGGGGCTGAGAGGTTTGGTGAGGTTGGGTGAGCAAACGCAGACCCTTTAAAGTAATACGGCGTGGTACCCATCGCATGGGTCCCAAATCTCCAGGTTCAAGGGCATTTTCCTACATCCAAAACATGCATGAGAAACCCAGAAGATGGTACACCGTGTGATGGGGAAAGGCTTCTAAAACGCACCTCATTTCTCATCTCCTTGTGCCCGGGTTCGCCATTCCAGCCGCTTTACTAGCAAGCTCCCTACTTGGAGCATCAGCACCTTTAACCTCCTGTTCCGTACAGGTTGCAATTTGTCCTGAGGATAAACGGGAAGACGTGGAACCAACGAGAAACTAGCTCTTGGCGTTGGGACAGGCACAGGTCACTCTATTTTCCCATCAGAAAGAAGAATTAACCACAGGCTCAGCCTGCCCCCCGGAACCAGAACAGGGCCTGAAGCCATCCTGCGCTTTTGCGGCCAGCTCCCAAAAAAGCGAGTTGTAAAATGGAGGTTCAGGGCACTGCAATTCACAAACCTGCAGAGTTATAAATGATAACTCTCGTCCACAAATATATTGAGGGAAGGCAAAGAAGAGGATTTGAAATCAAGGCAGAATTGCAGGAAACAGATTTCAGGAGGTAGATTCGAATCGCCTTTAAAGCACATGAAAAGCGGCAAAATGTTGACAATGATGCCCTTGGCCAAAAAGTGCGTATGCGTTTTTTCCTGAATATATTCAGGAAAAAACGCATACGCCCTTTTTGGCCAACCAAGCAACCTGGAAAGGCAAATCAGCGCTACAAAGAAGTCTCGCTTCCCATCGGTCAAAAGGGCCATGCTGAAAAAAGTGTCAAAACCAGAAATGCAGGACAGGCCATGGAGAAATGGGAGCCTTGCTACACTGATGGGCGGGATGTAAATTGCCAAGAGCCACTCTGGAGAAGTGTCCGGTGAGTCCTGAAACATCTGAAAAACACAGCTTAGAGAGCATAGGGCACTTCCACTCATGGGGGTATAAATTGGGAAAATTAAAAATCAGCAAGACACAAGCACCCCAAAGTTTAGGGCTGCTCTGTTGACCAGGACCTCCACTTCATTCCACCTTAAATATCCCAGGAAAGAGAAAAATGGATAAAGAAGTTGTGGTCCTTATGTACAATGGAATATCACTCAGCCATGAAATCAATGCCGTAAGGTTAGTAGCAGCATGATGAGTGGATTTAGGTACGACGATTCTAAGTGAAATAAGTCACACAGAAAAGGACACTTCTCATAAGGTATCACTCATAGAGGGAATGTAAAAACCGTTACACTTGAACTGAATTACAAAACAGAACAGAGTCACACATGCAGAAAACACACTATGGCTGCTTAACGGGAAAGGTGAGGTGGGGTGATACATAAAACAAGGGTTTCAAATTAGCTCAGATACCGTTCCATAAACCCAATATGTAATAGACAAGACCTACTCCTTGCTCAGAGAACTGGACTCAACACGCCCTATTCACCGCACAAGAATATATCTGACTAATAATAATCGTAAAACCTATGTATTGATATCTCTCTGTTAGTGTGTCAAGTGGGTGTAAAGCGGCATAAACACAGCAGTGAAAAGCAGCTAAACCCCATTATCAAAATAAATTACTTTGAAACACCCATGAAACAAAGACAGTGAAAGAGAGAGAAATTCTTACACAATGCATTCAGGGGCTGTGATGCAACCTGGATTGACCATATCTAGACCCACAGCTGGATGAGACATAAGGGTGGACACTCTTTGGGCTGAGAGGTTTGGTGAGGTTGGGTGAGCAAACGCAGACCCTTTAAAGTAATACTGCGTGGTACCCATCGCATGGGTCCCAAATCTCCAGGTTCAAGGGCATCTTCCTACATCGAAAACATGCATGAGAAAACAAAAAGATGGTACACCATGTGATGGGGAAAGGTTTCTAAAACGCACCTCATTTCTCTTCTCCTTGTGCCCGGGTTCGCCATTCCAGCCGCTTTACTAACAATCTCCCTACTTGGAGCATCAGCACCTTTAACCTCCTGTTCCGTACAGGTTGCAATTTGTCCTGAGGATGAACGGGTAGACGGGGAACCAGTGAGAGACTAGCTCTTGGTGTTGGGACAGGCACAGGTCACTCTATTTTCCCATCAGGAAGAAGAATTAACCACAGGCTCATCCCCCCCCCGGGAACCAGAACAGGGCCTGAAGCCATCCTGCGCTTTTGCGGCCAGCTCCCAAAAAAGCGAGTAGTAAAATGGAGCTTCAGGGCACTGCAATTCACAAACCTGCAGAGTTATAAATGATAACTCTCGTCCACAAATATATTGAGGGAAGGCAAAGAAGAGGATTTGAAATCAAGGCAGATTTGCAGGAAACAGATTTCAGGAGGTAGATTCGAATCGCCTTTAAAGCACATGAAAAGCGGCAAAACGTTGACAATGATGCCCTTGGCCAAAAAGGGCGTATGCGTTTTTTCCTGAATATATTCAGGAAAAAACGCATACGCCCTTTTTGGCCAACCAAGCAACCTGGAAAGGCAAATCAGCGCTACAAAGAAGACTCGCTACCCATTGGTCAAAAGGGCCATGCTGAAAAAAGTCTCAAAACCAGAAATGCAGGACAGGCCATGGAGAAATGGGAGCCTTGCTACACTGATGGGCGGGATGTAAATTGCCAACAGCCACTCTGGAGAAATGTACGGTGTGTCCTGAAACATCTAAAAAACACAGCTTAGAGAGCATAGGGCACTTCCACTCATGGGGGTATAAATTGGGAAAATGAAAAATCAGCAAGACACAAGCACCCCAAAGTTTAGGGCTGCTCTGTTGACAAGGACCTCCACTTCATTCCACCTTCAATATCCCAGGAAAGAGAAAAATGGATAAAGAAGTTGTGGTCCTTATGTACAATGGAATATCACTCAGCCATGAAATCAATGTCATAAGGCTAGTAGCAGCATGATGAGTGGATTTAGGTACGACGATTCTAAGTGAAATAAGTCACACAGAAAAGGACACTTCTCATAAGGTATCACTTATAGAGGGAATGTAAAAGCCGTTACACTTGAACTGAATTACAAAACAGAACAGAGTCACACATGCAGAAAACACACTATGGCTGCTTAACGGGAAAGGTGAGGTGGGGTGATACATACAACAAGGGTTTCAAATTAGCTCAGATACCGTTCCATAAACCCAATATGTAATAGACAAGACCTACTCTTTGCTCAGAGAACTGGACTCAACACACCCTATTCACCGCACAAGAATATATCTGACTAGTAATAATCTTAAAACCTATGTATTGATATCTCTCTGTTAGTGTGTCAAGTGGGTGTAAAGCGGCATAAACACAGCAGTGAAAAGCAGCTAAACCCCATTATCAAAATAAATTACTTTGAAAAAACCCATGAAACAAAGACAGTGAAAGAGAGAGAAATTCTTACACAATGCATTCAGGGGCTGTGATGCAACCTGGATTGACCATATCTAGACCCACAGCTGGATGAGACATAAGGGTGGACACTCTTTGGGCTGAGAGGTTTGGTGAGGTTGGGTGAGCAAACGCAGACCCTTTAAAGTAATACTGCGTGGTACCCATCGCATGGGTCCCAAATCTCCAGGTTCAAGGGCATCTTCCTACATCGAAAACATGCATGAGAAAACAAAAAGATGGTACACCATGTGATGGGGAAAGGTTTCTAAAACGCACCTCATTTCTCTTCTCCTTGTGCCCGGGTTCGCCATTCCAGCTGCTTTACTAACAATCTCCCTACTTGGAGCATCAGCACCTTTAACCTCCTGTTCCGTACAGGTTGCAATTTGTCCTGAGGATGAACGGGTAGACGGGGAACCAGTGAGAGACTAGCTCTTGGTGTTGGGACAGGCACAGGTCACTCTATTTTCCCATCAGGAAGAAGAAATAACCAGAGGCTCATCCTCCCCCCCGGAACCAGAACAGGGCCTGAAGCCATCCAGTGCTTTTGCGGCCAGCTCCCAAAAAAGCGAGTTGTAAAATGGAGCTTCAGGGCACTGCAATTCACAAACATGCAGAGTTATAAATGATAACTCTCGTCCACAAATATATTGAGGGAAGGCAAAGAAGAGGATTTGAAATCAAGGCAGAATTGCAGGAAACAGATTTCAGGAGGTAGATTCGAATCGCCTTTAAAGCACATGAAAAGCGGCAAAACGTTGACAATGATGCCCTTGGCCAAAAAGGGCGTATGCGTTTTTTCCTGAATATATTCAGGAAAAAACGCATACGCCCTTTTTGGCCAACCAAGCAACCTGGAAAGGCAAATCAGCGCTACAAAGAAGACTCGCTACCCGTCGGTCAAAAGGGCCATGCTGAAAAAAGTCTCAAAACCAGAAATGCAGGACAGGCCATGGAGAAATGGGAGCCTTGCTACACTGATGGGCGCGATGTAAATTGCCAACAGCCACTCTGGAGAAGTGTACGGTGTGTCCTGAAACATCTAAAAAACACAGCTTAGAGAGCATAGGGCACTTCCACTCATGGGGATATAAATTGGGAAAATGAAAAATCAGCAAGACACAAGCACCCCAAAGTTTAGGGCTGCTCTGTTGACAAGGACCTCCACTTCATTCCACCTTCAATATCCCAGGAAAGAGAAAAATGGATAAAGAAGTTTTGGTCCTTATGTACAATGGAATATCACTCAGCCATGAAATCAATGTCATAAGGCTAGTAGCAGCATGATGAGTGGATTTAGGTACGACGATTCTAAGTGAAATAAGTCACACAGAAAAGGACACTTCTCATAAGGTATCACTTAAGGAGGGAATGTAAAAAGCGTTACACTTGAACTGAATTACAAAACAGAACAGAGTCACACATGCAGAAAACACACTACGGCTGCTTAACGGGAAAGGTGAGGTGGCGTGATACATAAAACAAGGGTTTCAAATTAGCTGAGATACCGTTCCATAAACCCAATATGTAATAGACAAGACCTACTCTTTGCTCAGAGAACTGGACTCAACACACTCTATTCACCGCACAAGAATATATCTGACTAGTAATAATCTTAAAACCTATGTATTGATATCTCTCTGTTAGTGTGTCAAGTGGGTGTAAAGCGGCATAAACACAGCAGTGAAAAGCAGCTAAACCCCATTATAAAAATAAATTACTTTGAAACACCCATGAAACAAAGACAGTGAAAGAGAGAGAAATTCTTACACAATGCGTTCAGGGGCTGTGATGCAACCTGGATTGACCATATCTAGACGCACAGCTGGATGAGACATAAGGGTGGACACTCTTGGGGCTGAGAGGTTTGGTGAGGTTGGGTGAGCAAACGCAGACCCTTTAAAGTAATACTGCGTGGTACCCATCGCATGGGTCCCAAATCTCCAGGTTCAAGGGCATTTTCCTACATCCAAAACATGCATGAGAAACCCAGAAGATGGTACACCGTGTGATGGGGAAAGGCTTCTAAAACGCACCTCATTTCTCATCTCCTTGTGCCCGGGTTCGCCATTCCAGCCGCTTTACTAGCAAGCTCCCTACTTGGAGCATCAGCACCTTTAACCTCCTGTTCCGTACAGGTTGCAATTTGTCCTGAGGATAAACGGGAAGACGTGGAACCAACGAGAAACTAGCTCTTGGCGTTGGGACAGGCACAGGTCACTCTATTTTCCCATCAGAAAGAAGAATTAACCACAGGCTCAGCCTGCCCCCCGGAACCAGAACAGGGCCTGAAGCCATTCTGCGATTTTGCGGCCAGCTCCCATAAAAACGAGTTGTAAAACGGAGGTTCAGGGCACTGCAATTCACAAACCTGCAGAGTTATAAATGATAACTCTCGTCCACAAATATATTGAGGGAAGGCAAAGAAGAGGATTTGAAATCAAGGCAGAATTGCAGGAAACAGATTTCAGGAGGTAGATACGAATCGCCTTTAAAGCACATGAAAAGCGGCAAAACGTTGACAATGATGCCCTTGGCCAAAAAGGGCGTATGCGTTTTTTCCTGAATATATTCAGGAAAAAACGCATACGCCCTTTTTGGCCAACCAAGCAACCTGGAAAGGCAAATCAGCGCTACAAAGAAGTCTCGCTTCCCATCGGTCAAAAGGGCCATGCTGAAAAAAGTGTCAAAACCAGAAATGCAGGACAGGCCATGGAGAAATGGGAGCCTTGCTACACTGATGGGCGGGATGTAAATTGCCAAGAGCCACTCTGGAGAAGTGTCCGGTGAGTCCTGAAACATCTGAAAAACACAGCTTAGAGAGCATAGGGCACTTCCACTCATGGGGGTATAAATTGGGAAAATTAAAAATCAGCAAGACACAAGCACCCCAAAGTTTAGGGCTGCTCTGTTGACCAGGACCTCCACTTCATTCCACCTTAAATATCCCAGGAAAGAGAAAAATGGATAAAGAAGTTGTGGTCCTTATGTACAATGGAATATCACTCAGCCATGAAATCAATGCCGTAAGGTTAGTAGCAGCATGATGAGTGGATTTAGGTACGACGATTCTAAGTGAAATAAGTCACACAGAAAAGGACACTTCTCATAAGGTATCACTGATAGAGGGAATGTAAAAAGCGTTACACTTGAACTGAATTACAAAACAGAACAGAGTCACACATGCAGAAAACACACTATGGCTGCTTAACGGGAAAGGTGAGG
The DNA here is from genome assembly GCF_965194805.1 of Balaenoptera borealis. Classification (NCBI taxonomy): domain Eukaryota; kingdom Metazoa; phylum Chordata; class Mammalia; order Artiodactyla; family Balaenopteridae; genus Balaenoptera; species Balaenoptera borealis. Next base: position 771,930 of record NW_028123877.1, read on the forward strand.
TGGGGTGATACATAAAACAAGGGTATCAAAGTAGCTCAGATACCGTTCCATAAACCCAATATGTAATAGACAAGACCTACTCCTTGCTCAGAGAACTGGACTCAACACGCCCTATTCACCGCACAAGAATATATCTGACTAATAATAATCGTAAAACCTATGTATTGATATCTCTCTGTTAGTGTGTCAAGTGGGTGTAAAGCGGCATAAACACAGCAGTGAAAAGCAGCTAAACCCCATTATAAAAATAAATTACTTTGAAACACCCATGAAACAAAGACAGTGAAAGAGAGAGAAATTCTTACACAATGCGTTCAGGGGCTGTGATGCAACCTGGATTGACCATATCTAGACGCACAGCTGGATGAGACATAAGGGTGGACACTCTTGGGGCTGAGAGGTTTGGTGAGGTTGGGTGAGCAAACGCAGACCCTTTAAAGTAATACGGCGTGGTACCCATCGCATGGGTCCCAAATCTCCAGGTTCAAGGGCATCTTCCTACATCAAAAACATGCATGAGAAACCCAGAAGATGGTACACCGTGTGATGGGGAAAGGTTTCTAAAACGCACCTCATTTCTCATCTCCTTGTGCCCGGGTTCGCCATTCCAGCCACTTTACTAGCAATCTCCCTACTTGGAGCATCAGCACCTTTAACCTCCTGTTCCGTACAGGTTGCAATTTGTCCTGAGGATGAACGGGAAGACGGGGAACCAACGAGAGACTAGCTCTTGGTGTTGGGACAGGCACAGGTCACTCTATTTTCCCATCAGGAAGAAGAATTAACCACAGGCTCAGCCTGCCCCCCGGAACCAGAACAGGGCCTGAAGCCATCCTGCGCTTTTGCGGCCAGCTCCCAAAAAAGCGAGTTGTAAAATGGAGGTTCAGGGCACTGCAATTCACAAACCTGCAGAGTTATAAATGATAACTCTCGTCCACAAATATATTGAGGGAAGGCAAAGAAGAGGATTTGAAATCAAGGCAGAATTGCAGGAAACAGATTTCAGGAGGTAGATTCGAATCGCCTTTAAAGCACATGAAAAGCGGCAAAATGTTGACAATGATGCCCTTGGCCAAAAAGGGCATATGCGTTTTTTCCTGAATATATTCAGGAAAAAACGCATACGCCCTTTTTGGCCAACCAAGCAACCTGGAAAGGCAAATCAGCGCTACAAAAAGTCTCGCTTCCCATCGGTCAAACGGGCCATGCTGAAAAAAGTGTCAAAACCAGAAATGCAGGACAGGCCATGGAGAAATGGGAGCCTTGCTACACTGATGGGCGGGATGTAAATTGACAAGAGCCACTATGGAGAAGTGTCCGGTGAGTCCTGAAACATCTGAAAAACACAGCTTAGAGAGCATAGGGCACTTCCACTCATGGGGGTATAAATTGGGAAAATTAAAAATCAGCAAGACACAAGCACCCCAAAGTTTAGGGCTGCTCTGTTGACCAGGACCTCCACTTCATTCCACCTTAAATATCCCAGGAAAGAGAAAAATGGATAAAGAAGTTGTGGTCCTTATGTACAATGGAATATCACTCAGCCATGAAATCAATGCCGTAAGGTTAGTAGCAGCATGATGAGTGGATTTAGGTACGACGATTCTAAGTGAAATAAGTCACACAGAAAAGGACACTTCTCATAAGGTATCACTGATAGAGGGAATGTAAAAAGCGTTACACTTGAACTGAATTACAAAACAGAACAGAGTCACACATGCAGAAAACACACTATGGCTGCTTAACGGGAAAGGTGAGGTGGCGTGATACATAAAACAAGGGTTTCAAATTAGCTCAGATACCGTTCCATAAACCCAATATGTAATAGACAAGACCTACTCTTTGCTCAGAGAACTGGACTCAACACACCCTATTCACCGCACAAGAATATATCTGACTAGTAATAATCTTAAAACCTATGTATTGATATCTCTCTGTTAGTGTGTCAAGTGGGTGTAAAGCGGCATAAACACAGCAGTGAAAAGCAGCTAAACCCCATTATCAAAATAAATTACTTTGAAAAACCCATGAAACAAAGACAGTGAAAGAGAGAGAAATTCTTACACAATGTGTTCAGGGGCTGTGATGCAACCTGGATTGACCATATCTAGACCCACAGCTGGATGAGACATAAGGGTGGACACTCTTGGGGCTGAGAGGTTTGGTGAGGTTGGGTGAGCAAACGCAGACCCTTTAAAGTAATACTGCGTGGTACCCATCGCATGGGTCCCAAATCTCCAGGTTCAAGGGCATCTTCCTACATCGAAAACATGCATGAGAAAACAAAATGATGGTACACCATGTGATGGGGAAAGGTTTCTAAAACGCACCTCATTTCTCTTCTCCTTGTGCCCGGGTTCGCCATTGCAGCTGCTTTACTAACAATCTCCCTACTTGGAGCATCAGCACCTTTAACCTCCTGTTCCGTACAGGTTGCAATTTGTCCTGAGGATGAACGGGTAGACGGGGAACCAGTGAGAGACTAGCTCTTGGTGTTGGGACAGGCACAGGTCACTCTATTTTCCCATCAGGAAGAAGAATTAACCACAGGCTCATCCCCCCCCGGGAAGCAGAACAGGGCCTGAAGCCATCCTGTGCTTTTGCGGCCAGCTCCCAAAAAAGCGAGTAGTAAAATGGAGCTTCAGGGCACTGCAATTCACAAACCTGCAGAGTTATAAATGATAACTCTCGTCCACAAATATATTGAGGGAAGGCAAAGAAGAGGATTTGAAATCAAGGCAGATTTGCAGGAAACAGATTTCAGGAGGTAGATTCAAATCGCCTTTAAAGCACATGAAAAGCGGCAAAACGTTGACAATGATGCCCTTGGCCAAAAAGGGCGTATGCGTTTTTTCCTGAGTATATTCAGGAAAAAACGCATATGCCCTTTTTGGCCAACCAAGCAACCTGGAAAGGCAAATCAGGGCCACAAAGAAGACTCGCTACCCATCGGTCAAAAGGGCCATGCTGAAAAAAGTCTCAAAACCAGAAATGCAGGACAGGCCATGGAGAAATGGGAGCCTTGCTACACTGATGGGCGGGATGTAAATTGCCAACAGCCACTCTGGAGAAGTGTACGGTGTGTCCTGAAACATCTAAAAAACACAGCTTAGAGAGCATAGGGCACTTCCACTCATGGGGGTATAAATTGGGAAAATGAAAAATCAGCAAGACACAAGCACCCCAAAGTTTAGGGCTCTTCTGTTGACAAGGACCTCCACTTCATTCCACCTTCAATATCCCAGGAAAGAGAAAAATGGATAAAGAAGTTGTGGTCCTTATGTACAATGGAATATCACTCAGCCATGAAATCAATGTCATAAGGCTAGTAGCAGCATGATGAGTGGATTTAGGTACGACGATTCTAAGTGAAATAAGTCACACAGAAAAGGACACTTCTCATAAGGTATCACTTATAAGGGAATGTAAAAGCCGTTACACTTGAACTGAATTACAAAACAGAACAGAGTCACACATGCAGAAAACACACTATGGCTGCTTAACGGGAAAGGTGAGGTGGGGTGATACATAAAACAAGGGTTTCAAATTAGCTCAGATACCGTTCCATAAACCCAATATGTAATAGACAAGACCTACTCCTTGCTCAGAGAACTGGACTCAACACGCCCTATTCACCGCACAAGAATATATCTGACTAGTAATAATCTTAAAACCTATGTATTGATATCTCTCTGTTAGTGTGTCAAGTGGGTGTAAAGCGGCATAAACACAGCAGTGAAAAGCAGCTAAACCCCATTATCAAAATAAATTACTTTGAAACACCCATGAAACAAAGACAGTGAAAGAGAGAGAAATTCTTACACAATGCGTTCAGGGGCTGTGATGCAACCTGGATTGACCATATCTAGACGCACAGCTGGATGAGACATAAGGGTGGACACTCTTGGGGCTGAGAGGTTTGGTGAGGTTGGGTGAGCAAACGCAGACCCTTTAAAGTAATACGGCGTGGTACCCATCGCATGGGTCCCAAATCTCCAGGTTCAAGGGCATTTTCCTACATCCAAAACATGCATGAGAAACCCAGAAGATGGTACACCGTGTGATGGGGAAAGGCTTCTAAAACGCACCTCATTTCTCATCTCCTTGTGCCCGGGTTCGCCATTCCAGCCGCTTTACTAGCAAGCTCCCTACTTGGAGCATCAGCACCTTTAACCTCCTGTTCCGTACAGGTTGCAATTTGTCCTGAGGATAAACGGGAAGACGTGGAACCAACGAGAAACTAGCTCTTGGCGTTGGGACAGGCACAGGTCACTCTATTTTCCCATCAGAAAGAAGAATTAACCACAGGCTCAGCCTGCCCCCCGGAACCAGAACAGGGCCTGAAGCCATCCTGCGCTTTTGCGGCCAGCTCCCAAAAAAGCGAGTTGTAAAATGGAGGTTCAGGGCACTGCAATTCACAAACCTGCAGAGTTATAAATGATAACTCTCGTCCACAAATATATTGAGGGAAGGCAAAGAAGAGGATTTGAAATCAAGGCAGAATTGCAGGAAACAGATTTCAGGAGGTAGATTCGAATCGCCTTTAAAGCACATGAAAAGCGGCAAAATGTTGACAATGATGCCCTTGGCCAAAAAGGGCGTATGCGTTTTTTCCTGAATATATTCAGGAAAAAACGCATACGCCCTTTTTGGCCAACCAAGCAACCTGGAAAGGCAAATCAGCGCTACAAAGAAGTCTCGCTTCCCATCGGTCAAAAGGGCCATGCTGAAAAAAGTGTCAAAACCAGAAATGCAGGACAGGCCATGGAGAAATGGGAGCCTTGCTACACTGATGGGCGGGATGTAAATTGCCAAGAGCCACTCTGGAGAAGTGTCCGGTGAGTCCTGAAACATCTGAAAAACACAGCTTAGAGAGCATAGGGCACTTCCACTCATGGGGGTATAAATTGGGAAAATTAAAAATCAGCAAGACACAAGCACCCCAAAGTTTAGGGCTGCTCTGTTGACCAGGACCTCCACTTCATTCCACCTTAAATATCCCAGGAAAGAGAAAAATGGATAAAGAAGTTGTGGTCCTTATGTACAATGGAATATCACTCAGCCATGAAATCAATGCCGTAAGGTTAGTAGCAGCATGATGAGTGGATTTAGGTACGACGATTCTAAGTGAAATAAGTCACACAGAAAAGGACACTTCTCATAAGGTATCACTCATAGAGGGAATGTAAAAACCGTTACACTTGAACTGAATTACAAAACAGAACAGAGTCACACATGCAGAAAACACACTATGGCTGCTTAACGGGAAAGGTGAGGTGGGGTGATACATAAAACAAGGGTTTCAAATTAGCTCAGATACCGTTCCATAAACCCAATATGTAATAGACAAGACCTACTCCTTGCTCAGAGAACTGGACTCAACACGCCCTATTCACCGCACAAGAATATATCTGACTAATAATAATCGTAAAACCTATGTATTGATATCTCTCTGTTAGTGTGTCAAGTGGGTGTAAAGCGGCATAAACACAGCAGTGAAAAGCAGCTAAACCCCATTATCAAAATAAATTACTTTGAAACACCCATGAAACAAAGACAGTGAAAGAGAGAGAAATTCTTACACAATGCATTCAGGGGCTGTGATGCAACCTGGATTGACCATATCTAGACCCACAGCTGGATGAGACATAAGGGTGGACACTCTTTGGGCTGAGAGGTTTGGTGAGGTTGGGTGAGCAAACGCAGACCCTTTAAAGTAATACTGCGTGGTACCCATCGCATGGGTCCCAAATCTCCAGGTTCAAGGGCATCTTCCTACATCGAAAACATGCATGAGAAAACAAAAAGATGGTACACCATGTGATGGGGAAAGGTTTCTAAAACGCACCTCATTTCTCTTCTCCTTGTGCCCGGGTTCGCCATTCCAGCCGCTTTACTAACAATCTCCCTACTTGGAGCATCAGCACCTTTAACCTCCTGTTCCGTACAGGTTGCAATTTGTCCTGAGGATGAACGGGTAGACGGGGAACCAGTGAGAGACTAGCTCTTGGTGTTGGGACAGGCACAGGTCACTCTATTTTCCCATCAGGAAGAAGAATTAACCACAGGCTCATCCCCCCCCCGGGAACCAGAACAGGGCCTGAAGCCATCCTGCGCTTTTGCGGCCAGCTCCCAAAAAAGCGAGTAGTAAAATGGAGCTTCAGGGCACTGCAATTCACAAACCTGCAGAGTTATAAATGATAACTCTCGTCCACAAATATATTGAGGGAAGGCAAAGAAGAGGATTTGAAATCAAGGCAGATTTGCAGGAAACAGATTTCAGGAGGTAGATTCGAATCGCCTTTAAAGCACATGAAAAGCGGCAAAACGTTGACAATGATGCCCTTGGCCAAAAAGGGCGTATGCGTTTTTTCCTGAATATATTCAGGAAAAAACGCATACGCCCTTTTTGGCCAACCAAGCAACCTGGAAAGGCAAATCAGCGCTACAAAGAAGACTCGCTACCCATTGGTCAAAAGGGCCATGCTGAAAAAAGTCTCAAAACCAGAAATGCAGGACAGGCCATGGAGAAATGGGAGCCTTGCTACACTGATGGGCGGGATGTAAATTGCCAACAGCCACTCTGGAGAAATGTACGGTGTGTCCTGAAACATCTAAAAAACACAGCTTAGAGAGCATAGGGCACTTCCACTCATGGGGGTATAAATTGGGAAAATGAAAAATCAGCAAGACACAAGCACCCCAAAGTTTAGGGCTGCTCTGTTGACAAGGACCTCCACTTCATTCCACCTTCAATATCCCAGGAAAGAGAAAAATGGATAAAGAAGTTGTGGTCCTTATGTACAATGGAATATCACTCAGCCATGAAATCAATGTCATAAGGCTAGTAGCAGCATGATGAGTGGATTTAGGTACGACGATTCTAAGTGAAATAAGTCACACAGAAAAGGACACTTCTCATAAGGTATCACTTATAGAGGGAATGTAAAAGCCGTTACACTTGAACTGAATTACAAAACAGAACAGAGTCACACATGCAGAAAACACACTATGGCTGCTTAACGGGAAAGGTGAGGTGGGGTGATACATACAACAAGGGTTTCAAATTAGCTCAGATACCGTTCCATAAACCCAATATGTAATAGACAAGACCTACTCTTTGCTCAGAGAACTGGACTCAACACACCCTATTCACCGCACAAGAATATATCTGACTAGTAATAATCTTAAAACCTATGTATTGATATCTCTCTGTTAGTGTGTCAAGTGGGTGTAAAGCGGCATAAACACAGCAGTGAAAAGCAGCTAAACCCCATTATCAAAATAAATTACTTTGAAAAAACCCATGAAACAAAGACAGTGAAAGAGAGAGAAATTCTTACACAATGCATTCAGGGGCTGTGATGCAACCTGGATTGACCATATCTAGACCCACAGCTGGATGAGACATAAGGGTGGACACTCTTTGGGCTGAGAGGTTTGGTGAGGTTGGGTGAGCAAACGCAGACCCTTTAAAGTAATACTGCGTGGTACCCATCGCATGGGTCCCAAATCTCCAGGTTCAAGGGCATCTTCCTACATCGAAAACATGCATGAGAAAACAAAAAGATGGTACACCATGTGATGGGGAAAGGTTTCTAAAACGCACCTCATTTCTCTTCTCCTTGTGCCCGGGTTCGCCATTCCAGCTGCTTTACTAACAATCTCCCTACTTGGAGCATCAGCACCTTTAACCTCCTGTTCCGTACAGGTTGCAATTTGTCCTGAGGATGAACGGGTAGACGGGGAACCAGTGAGAGACTAGCTCTTGGTGTTGGGACAGGCACAGGTCACTCTATTTTCCCATCAGGAAGAAGAATTAACCAGAGGCTCATCCTCCCCCCCGGAACCAGAACAGGGCCTGAAGCCATCCAGTGCTTTTGCGGCCAGCTCCCAAAAAAGCGAGTTGTAAAATGGAGCTTCAGGGCACTGCAATTCACAAACATGCAGAGTTATAAATGATAACTCTCGTCCACAAATATATTGAGGGAAGGCAAAGAAGAGGATTTGAAATCAAGGCAGAATTGCAGGAAACAGATTTCAGGAGGTAGATTCGAATCGCCTTTAAAGCACATGAAAAGCGGCAAAACGTTGACAATGATGCCCTTGGCCAAAAAGGGCGTATGCGTTTTTTCCTGAATATATTCAGGAAAAAACGCATACGCCCTTTTTGGCCAACCAAGCAACCTGGAAAGGCAAATCAGCGCTACAAAGAAGACTCGCTACCCGTCGGTCAAAAGGGCCATGCTGAAAAAAGTCTCAAAACCAGAAATGCAGGACAGGCCATGGAGAAATGGGAGCCTTGCTACACTGATGGGCGCGATGTAAATTGCCAACAGCCACTCTGGAGAAGTGTACGGTGTGTCCTGAAACATCTAAAAAACACAGCTTAGAGAGCATAGGGCACTTCCACTCATGGGGATATAAATTGGGAAAATGAAAAATCAGCAAGACACAAGCACCCCAAAGTTTAGGGCTGCTCTGTTGACAAGGACCTCCACTTCATTCCACCTTCAATATCCCAGGAAAGAGAAAAATGGATAAAGAAGTTTTGGTCCTTATGTACAATGGAATATCACTCAGCCATGAAATCAATGTCATAAGGCTAGTAGCAGCATGATGAGTGGATTTAGGTACGACGATTCTAAGTGAAATAAGTCACACAGAAAAGGACACTTCTCATAAGGTATCACTTAAGGAGGGAATGTAAAAAGCGTTACACTTGAACTGAATTACAAAACAGAACAGAGTCACACATGCAGAAAACACACTACGGCTGCTTAACGGGAAAGGTGAGGTGGCGTGATACATAAAACAAGGGTTTCAAATTAGCTGAGATACCGTTCCATAAACCCAATATGTAATAGACAAGACCTACTCTTTGCTCAGAGAACTGGACTCAACACACTCTATTCACCGCACAAGAATATATCTGACTAGTAATAATCTTAAAACCTATGTATTGATATCTCTCTGTTAGTGTGTCAAGTGGGTGTAAAGCGGCATAAACACAGCAGTGAAAAGCAGCTAAACCCCATTATCAAAATAAATTACTTTGAAACACCCATGAAACAAAGACAGTGAAAGAGAGAGAAATTCTTACACAATGCGTTCAGGGGCTGTGATGCAACCTGGATTGACCATATCTAGACGCACAGCTGGATGAGACATAAGGGTGGACACTCTTGGGGCTGAGAGGTTTGGTGAGGTTGGGTGAGCAAACGCAGACCCTTTAAAGTAATACTGCGTGGTACCCATCGCATGGGTCCCAAATCTCCAGGTTCAAGGGCATTTTCCTACATCCAAAACATGCATGAGAAACCCAGAAGATGGTACACCGTGTGATGGGGAAAGGCTTCTAAAACGCACCTCATTTCTCATCTCCTTGTGCCCGGGTTCGCCATTCCAGCCGCTTTACTAGCAAGCTCCCTACTTGGAGCATCAGCACCTTTAACCTCCTGTTCCGTACAGGTTGCAATTTGTCCTGAGGATAAACGGGAAGACGTGGAACCAACGAGAAACTAGCTCTTGGCGTTGGGACAGGCACAGGTCACTCTATTTTCCCATCAGAAAGAAGAATTAACCACAGGCTCAGCCTGCCCCCCGGAACCAGAACAGGGCCTGAAGCCATTCTGCGATTTTGCGGCCAGCTCCCATAAAAACGAGTTGTAAAACGGAGGTTCAGGGCACTGCAATTCACAAACCTGCAGAGTTATAAATGATAACTCTCGTCCACAAATATATTGAGGGAAGGCAAAGAAGAGGATTTGAAATCAAGGCAGAATTGCAGGAAACAGATTTCAGGAGGTAGATACGAATCGCCTTTAAAGCACATGAAAAGCGGCAAAACGTTGACAATGATGCCCTTGGCCAAAAAGGGCGTATGCGTTTTTTCCTGAATATATTCAGGAAAAAACGCATACGCCCTTTTTGGCCAACCAAGCAACCTGGAAAGGCAAATCAGCGCTACAAAGAAGTCTCGCTTCCCATCGGTCAAAAGGGCCATGCTGAAAAAAGTGTCAAAACCAGAAATGCAGGACAGGCCATGGAGAAATGGGAGCCTTGCTACACTGATGGGCGGGATGTAAATTGCCAAGAGCCACTCTGGAGAAGTGTCCGGTGAGTCCTGAAACATCTGAAAAACACAGCTTAGAGAGCATAGGGCACTTCCACTCATGGGGGTATAAATTGGGAAAATTAAAAATCAGCAAGACACAAGCACCCCAAAGTTTAGGGCTGCTCTGTTGACCAGGACCTCCACTTCATTCCACCTTAAATATCCCAGGAAAGAGAAAAATGGATAAAGAAGTTGTGGTCCTTATGTACAATGGAATATCACTCAGCCATGAAATCAATGCCGTAAGGTTAGTAGCAGCATGATGAGTGGATTTAGGTACGACGATTCTAAGTGAAATAAGTCACACAGAAAAGGACACTTCTCATAAGGTATCACTGATAGAGGGAATGTAAAAAGCGTTACACTTGAACTGAATTACAAAACAGAACAGAGTCACACATGCAGAAAACACACTATGGCTGCTTAACGGGAAAGGTGAGGTGGGGTGATACATAAAACAAGGGTATCAAAGTAGCTCAGATACCGTTCCATAAACCCAATATGTAATAGACAAGACCTACTCCTTGCTCAGAGAACTGGACTCAACACGCCCTATTCACCGCACAAGAATATATCTGACTAATAATAATCGTAAAACCTATGTATTGATATCTCTCTGTTAGTGTGTCAAGTGGGTGTAAAGCGGCATAAACACAGCAGTGAAAAGCAGCTAAACCCCATTATAAAAATAAATTACTTTGAAACACCCATGAAACAAAGACAGTGAAAGAGAGAGAAATTCTTACACAATGCGTTCAGGGGCTGTGATGCAACCTGGATTGACCATATCTAGACGCACAGCTGGATGAGACATAAGGGTGGACACTCTTGGGGCTGAGAGGTTTGGTGAGGTTGGGTGAGCAAACGCAGACCCTTTAAAGTAATACGGCGTGGTACCCATCGCATGGGTCCCAAATCTCCAGGTTCAAGGGCATCTTCCTACATCAAAAACATGCATGAGAAACCCAGAAGATGGTACACCGTGTGATGGGGAAAGGTTTCTAAAACGCACCTCATTTCTCATCTCCTTGTGCCCGGGTTCGCCATTCCAGCCACTTTACTAGCAATCTCCCTACTTGGAGCATCAGCACCTTTAACCTCCTGTTCCGTACAGGTTGCAATTTGTCCTGAGGATGAACGGGAAGACGGGGAACCAACGAGAGACTAGCTCTTGGTGTTGGGACAGGCACAGGTCACTCTATTTTCCCATCAGGAAGAAGAATTAACCACAGGCTCAGCCTGCCCCCCGGAACCAGAACAGGGCCTGAAGCCATCCTGCGCTTTTGCGGCCAGCTCCCAAAAAAGCGAGTTGTAAAATGGAGGTTCAGGGCACTGCAATTCACAAACCTGCAGAGTTATAAATGATAACTCTCGTCCACAAATATATTGAGGGAAGGCAAAGAAGAGGATTTGAAATCAAGGCAGAATTGCAGGAAACAGATTTCAGGAGGTAGATTCGAATCGCCTTTAAAGCACATGAAAAGCGGCAAAATGTTGACAATGATGCCCTTGGCCAAAAAGGGCATATGCGTTTTTTCCTGAATATATTCAGGAAAAAACGCATACGCCCTTTTTGGCCAACCAAGCAACCTGGAAAGGCAAATCAGCGCTACAAAAAGTCTCGCTTCCCATCGGTCAAACGGGCCATGCTGAAAAAAGTGTCAAAACCAGAAATGCAGGACAGGCCATGGAGAAATGGGAGCCTTGCTACACTGATGGGCGGGATGTAAATTGACAAGAGCCACTATGGAGAAGTGTCCGGTGAGTCCTGAAACATCTGAAAAACACAGCTTAGAGAGCATAGGGCACTTCCACTCATGGGGGTATAAATTGGGAAAATTAAAAATCAGCAAGACACAAGCACCCCAAAGTTTAGGGCTGCTCTGTTGACCAGGACCTCCACTTCATTCCACCTTAAATATCCCAGGAAAGAGAAAAATGGATAAAGAAGTTGTGGTCCTTATGTACAATGGAATATCACTCAGCCATGAAATCAATGCCGTAAGGTTAGTAGCAGCATGATGAGTGGATTTAGGTACGACGATTCTAAGTGAAATAAGTCACACAGAAAAGGACACTTCTCATAAGGTATCACTGATAGAGGGAATGTAAAAAGCGTTACACTTGAACTGAATTACAAAACAGAACAGAGTCACACATGCAGAAAACACACTATGGCTGCTTAACGGGAAAGGTGAGGTGGCGTGATACATAAAACAAGGGTTTCAAATTAGCTCAGATACCGTTCCATAAACCCAATATGTAATAGACAAGACCTACTCTTTGCTCAGAGAACTGGACTCAACACACCCTATTCACCGCACAAGAATATATCTGACTAGTAATAATCTTAAAACCTATGTATTGATATCTCTCTGTTAGTGTGTCAAGTGGGTGTAAAGCGGCATAAACACAGCAGTGAAAAGCAGCTAAACCCCATTATCAAAATAAATTACTTTGAAAAACCCATGAAACAAAGACAGTGAAAGAGAGAGAAATTCTTACACAATGTGTTCAGGGGCTGTGATGCAACCTGGATTGACCATATCTAGACCCACAGCTGGATGAGACATAAGGGTGGACACTCTTGGGGCTGAGAGGTTTGGTGAGGTTGGGTGAGCAAACGCAGACCCTTTAAAGTAATACTGCGTGGTACCCATCGCATGGGTCCCAAATCTCCAGGTTCAAGGGCATCTTCCTACATCGAAAACATGCATGAGAAAACAAAATGATGGTACACCATGTGATGGGGAAAGGTTTCTAAAACGCACCTCATTTCTCTTCTCCTTGTGCCCGGGTTCGCCATTGCAGCTGCTTTACTAACAATCTCCCTACTTGGAGCATCAGCACCTTTAACCTCCTGTTCCGTACAGGTTGCAATTTGTCCTGAGGATGAACGGGTAGACGGGGAACCAGTGAGAGACTAGCTCTTGGTGTTGGGACAGGCACAGGTCACTCTATTTTCCCATCAGGAAGAAGAATTAACCACAGGCTCATCCCCCCCCGGGAAGCAGAACAGGGCCTGAAGCCATCCTGTGCTTTTGCGGCCAGCTCCCAAAAAAGCGAGTAGTAAAATGGAGCTTCAGGGCACTGCAATTCACAAACCTGCAGAGTTATAAATGATAACTCTCGTCCACAAATATATTGAGGGAAGGCAAAGAAGAGGATTTGAAATCAAGGCAGATTTGCAGGAAACAGATTTCAGGAGGTAGATTCAAATCGCCTTTAAAGCACATGAAAAGCGGCAAAACGTTGACAATGATGCCCTTGGCCAAAAAGGGCGTATGCGTTTTTTCCTGAGTATATTCAGGAAAAAACGCATATGCCCTTTTTGGCCAACCAAGCAACCTGGAAAGGCAAATCAGGGCCACAAAGAAGACTCGCTACCCATCGGTCAAAAGGGCCATGCTGAAAAAAGTCTCAAAACCAGAAATGCAGGACAGGCCATGGAGAAATGGGAGCCTTGCTACACTGATGGGCGGGATGTAAATTGCCAACAGCCACTCTGGAGAAGTGTACGGTGTGTCCTGAAACATCTAAAAAACACAGCTTAGAGAGCATAGGGCACTTCCACTCATGGGGGTATAAATTGGGAAAATGAAAAATCAGCAAGACACAAGCACCCCAAAGTTTAGGGCTCTTCTGTTGACAAGGACCTCCACTTCATTCCACCTTCAATATCCCAGGAAAGAGAAAAATGGATAAAGAAGTTGTGGTCCTTATGTACAATGGAATATCACTCAGCCATGAAATCAATGTCATAAGGCTAGTAGCAGCATGATGAGTGGATTTAGGTACGACGATTCTAAGTGAAATAAGTCACACAGAAAAGGACACTTCTCATAAGGTATCACTTATAAGGGAATGTAAAAGCCGTTACACTTGAACTGAATTACAAAACAGAACAGAGTCACACATGCAGAAAACACACTATGGCTGCTTAACGGGAAAGGTGAGGTGGGGTGATACATAAAACAAGGGTTTCAAATTAGCTCAGATACCGTTCCATAAACCCAATATGTAATAGACAAGACCTACTCCTTGCTCAGAGAACTGGACTCAACACGCCCTATTCACCGCACAAGAATATATCTGACTAGTAATAATCTTAAAACCTATGTATTGATATCTCTCTGTTAGTGTGTCAAGTGGGTGTAAAGCGGCATAAACACAGCAGTGAAAAGCAGCTAAACCCCATTATCAAAATAAATTACTTTGAAACACCCATGAAACAAAGACAGTGAAAGAGAGAGAAATTCTTACACAATGCGTTCAGGGGCTGTGATGCAACCTGGATTGACCATATCTAGACGCACAGCTGGATGAGACATAAGGGTGGACACTCTTGGGGCTGAGAGGTTTGGTGAGGTTGGGTGAGCAAACGCAGACCCTTTAAAGTAATACGGCGTGGTACCCATCGCATGGGTCCCAAATCTCCAGGTTCAAGGGCATTTTCCTACATCCAAAACATGCATGAGAAACCCAGAAGATGGTACACCGTGTGATGGGGAAAGGCTTCTAAAACGCACCTCATTTCTCTTCTCCTTGTGCCCGGGTTCGCCATTCCAGCCGCTTTACTAACAATCTCCCTACTTGGAGCATCAGCACCTTTAACCTCCTGTTCCGTACAGGTTGCAATTTGTCCTGAGGATGAACGGGTAGACGGGGAACCAGTGAGAGACTAGCTCTTGGTGTTGGGACAGGCACAGGTCACTCTATTTTCCCATCAGGAAGAAGAATTAACCACAGGCTCATCCCCCCCCCGGGAACCAGAACAGGGCCTGAAGCCATCCTGCGCTTTTGCGGCCAGCTCCCAAAAAAGCGAGTAGTAAAATGGAGCTTCAGGGCACTGCAATTCACAAACCTGCAGAGTTATAAATGATAACTCTCGTCCACAAATATATTGAGGGAAGGCAAAGAAGAGGATTTGAAATCAAGGCAGATTTGCAGGAAACAGATTTCAGGAGGTAGATTCGAATCGCCTTTAAAGCACATGAAAAGCGGCAAAACGTTGACAATGATGCCCTTGGCCAAAAAGGGCGTATGCGTTTTTTCCTGAATATATTCAGGAAAAAACGCATACGCCCTTTTTGGCCAACCAAGCAACCTGGAAAGGCAAATCAGCGCTACAAAGAAGACTCGCTACCCATTGGTCAAAAGGGCCATGCTGAAAAAAGTCTCAAAACCAGAAATGCAGGACAGGCCATGGAGAAATGGGAGCCTTGCTACACTGATGGGCGGGATGTAAATTGCCAACAGCCACTCTGGAGAAATGTACGGTGTGTCCTGAAACATCTAAAAAACACAGCTTAGAGAGCATAGGGCACTTCCACTCATGGGGGTATAAATTGGGAAAATGAAAAATCAGCAAGACACAAGCACCCCAAAGTTTAGGGCTGCTCTGTTGACAAGGACCTCCACTTCATTCCACCTTCAATATCCCAGGAAAGAGAAAAATGGATAAAGAAGTTGTGGTCCTTATGTACAATGGAATATCACTCAGCCATGAAATCAATGTCATAAGGCTAGTAGCAGCATGATGAGTGGATTTAGGTACGACGATTCTAAGTGAAATAAGTCACACAGAAAAGGACACTTCTCATAAGGTATCACTTATAGAGGGAATGTAAAAGCCGTTACACTTGAACTGAATTACAAAACAGAACAGAGTCACACATGCAGAAAACACACTATGGCTGCTTAACGGGAAAGGTGAGGTGGGGTGATACATACAACAAGGGTTTCAAATTAGCTCAGATACCGTTCCATAAACCCAATATGTAATAGACAAGACCTACTCTTTGCTCAGAGAACTGGACTCAACACACCCTATTCACCGCACAAGAATATATCTGACTAGTAATAATCTTAAAACCTATGTATTGATATCTCTCTGTTAGTGTGTCAAGTGGGTGTAAAGCGGCATAAACACAGCAGTGAAAAGCAGCTAAACCCCATTATCAAAATAAATTACTTTGAAAAAACCCATGAAACAAAGACAGTGAAAGAGAGAGAAATTCTTACACAATGCATTCAGGGGCTGTGATGCAACCTGGATTGACCATATCTAGACCCACAGCTGGATGAGACATAAGGGTGGACACTCTTTGGGCTGAGAGGTTTGGTGAGGTTGGGTGAGCAAACGCAGACCCTTTAAAGTAATACTGCGTGGTACCCATCGCATGGGTCCCAAATCTCCAGGTTCAAGGGCATCTTCCTACATCGAAAACATGCATGAGAAAACAAAAAGATGGTACACCATGTGATGGGGAAAGGTTTCTAAAACGCACCTCATTTCTCTTCTCCTTGTGCCCGGGTTCGCCATTGCAGCTGCTTTACTAACAATCTCCCTACTTGGAGCATCAGCACCTTTAACCTCCTGTTCCGTACAGGTTGCAATTTGTCCTGAGGATGAACGGGTAGACGGGGAACCAGTGAGAGACTAGCTCTTGGTGTTGGGACAGGCACAGGTCACTCTATTTTCCCATCAGGAAGAAGAATTAACCAGAGGCTCATCCTCCCCCCCGGAACCAGAACAGGGCCTGAAGCCATCCTGCGCTTTTGCGGCCAGCTCCCAAAAAAGCGAGTTGTAAAATGGAGCTTCAGGGCACTGCAATTCACAAACATGCAGAGTTATAAATGATAACTCTCGTCCACAAATATATTGAGGGAAGGCAAAGAAGAGGATTTGAAATCAAGGCAGAATTGCAGGAAACAGATTTCAGGAGGTAGATTCGAATCGCCTTTAAAGCACATGAAAAGCGGCAAAACGTTGACAATGATGCCCTTGGCCAAAAAGGGCGTATGCGTTTTTTCCTGAATATATTCAGGAAAAAACGCATACGCCCTTTTTGGCCAACCAAGCAACCTGGAAAGGCAAATCAGCGCTACAAAGAAGACTCGCTACCCGTCGGTCAAAAGGGCCATGCTGAAAAAAGTCTCAAAACCAGAAATGCAGGACAGGCCATGGAGAAATGGGAGCCTTGCTACACTGATGGGCGCGATGTAAATTGCCAACAGCCACTCTGGAGAAGTGTACGGTGTGTCCTGAAACATCTAAAAAACACAGCTTAGAGAGCATAGGGCACTTCCACTCATGGGGATATAAATTGGGAAAATGAAAAATCAGCAAGACACAAGCACCCCAAAGTTTAGGGCTGCTCTGTTGACAAGGACCTCCACTTCATTCCACCTTCAATATCCCAGGAAAGAGAAAAATGGATAAAGAAGTTTTGGTCCTTATGTACAATGGAATATCACTCAGCCATGAAATCAATGTCATAAGGCTAGTAGCAGCATGATGAGTGGATTTAGGTACGACGATTCTAAGTGAAATAAGTCACACAGAAAAGGACACTTTTCATAAGGTATCACTTAAGGAGGGAATGTAAAAAGCGTTACACTTGAACTGAATTACAAAACAGAACAGAGTCACACATGCAGAAAACACACTACGGCTGCTTAACGGGAAAGGTGAGGTGGCGTGATACATAAAACAAGGGTTTCAAATTAGCTGAGATACCGTTCCATAAACCCAATATGTAATAGACAAGACCTACTCTTTGCTCAGAGAACTGGACTCAACACACTCTATTCACCGCACAAGAATATATCTGACTAGTAATAATCTTAAAACCTATGTATTGATATCTCTCTGTTAGTGTGTCAAGTGGGTGTAAAGCGGCATAAACACAGCAGTGAAAAGCAGCTAAACCCCATTATCAAAATAAATTACTTTGAAACACCCATGAAACAAAGACAGTGAAAGAGAGAGAAATTCTTACACAATGCGTTCAGGGGCTGTGATGCAACCTGGATTGACCATATCTAGACGCACAGCTGGATGAGACATAAGGGTGGACACTCTTGGGGCTGAGAGGTTTGGTGAGGTTGGGTGAGCAAACGCAGACCCTTTAAAGTAATACTGCGTGGTACCCATCGCATGGGTCCCAAATCTCCAGGTTCAAGGGCATTTTCCTACATCCAAAACATGCATGAGAAACCCAGAAGATGGTACACCGTGTGATGGGGAAAGGCTTCTAAAACGCACCTCATTTCTCATCTCCTTGTGCCCGGGTTCGCCATTCCAGCCGCTTTACTAGCAAGCTCCCTACTTGGAGCATCAGCACCTTTAACCTCCTGTTCCGTACAGGTTGCAATTTGTCCTGAGGATAAACGGGAAGACGTGGAACCAACGAGAAACTAGCTCTTGGCGTTGGGACAGGCACAGGTCACTCTATTTTCCCATCAGAAAGAAGAATTAACCACAGGCTCAGCCTGCCCCCCGGAACCAGAACAGGGCCTGAAGCCATTCTGCGATTTTGCGGCCAGCTCCCATAAAAACGAGTTGTAAAACGGAGGTTCAGGGCACTGCAATTCACAAACCTGCAGAGTTATAAATGATAACTCTCGTCCACAAATATATTGAGGGAAGGCAAAGAAGAGGATTTGAAATCAAGGCAGAATTGCAGGAAACAGATTTCAGGAGGTAGATACGAATCGCCTTTAAAGCACATGAAAAGCGGCAAAACGTTGACAATGATGCCCTTGGCCAAAAAGGGCGTATGCGTTTTTTCCTGAATATATTCAGGAAAAAACGCATACGCCCTTTTTGGCCAACCAAGCAACCTGGAAAGGCAAATCAGCGCTACAAAGAAGTCTCGCTTCCCATCGGTCAAAAGGGCCATGCTGAAAAAAGTGTCAAAACCAGAAATGCAGGACAGGCCATGGAGAAATGGGAGCCTTGCTACACTGATGGGCGGGATGTAAATTGCCAAGAGCCACTCTGGAGAAGTGTCCGGTGAGTCCTGAAACATCTGAAAAACACAGCTTAGAGAGCATAGGGCACTTCCACTCATGGGGGTATAAATTGGGAAAATTAAAAATCAGCAAGACACAAGCACCCCAAAGTTTAGGGCTGCTCTGTTGACCAGGACCTCCACTTCATTCCACCTTAAATATCCCAGGAAAGAGAAAAATGGATAAAGAAGTTGTGGTCCTTATGTACAATGGAATATCACTCAGCCATGAAATCAATGCCGTAAGGTTAGTAGCAGCATGATGAGTGGATTTAGGTACGACGATTCTAAGTGAAATAAGTCACACAGAAAAGGACACTTCTCATAAGGTATCACTGATAGAGGGAATGTAAAAAGCGTTACACTTGAACTGAATTACAAAACAGAACAGAGTCACACATGCAGAAAACACACTATGGCTGCTTAACGGGAAAGGTGAGGTGGGGTGATACATAAAACAAGGGTATCAAAGTAGCTCAGATACCGTTCCATAAACCCAATATGTAATAGACAAGACCTACTCCTTGCTCAGAGAACTGGACTCAACACGCCCTATTCACCGCACAAGAATATATCTGACTAATAATAATCGTAAAACCTATGTATTGATATCTCTCTGTTAGTGTGTCAAGTGGGTGTAAAGCGGCATAAACACAGCAGTGAAAAGCAGCTAAACCCCATTATAAAAATAAATTACTTTGAAACACCCATGAAACAAAGACAGTGAAAGAGAGAGAAATTCTTACACAATGCGTTCAGGGGCTGTGATGCAACCTGGATTGACCATATCTAGACGCACAGCTGGATGAGACATAAGGGTGGACACTCTTGGGGCTGAGAGGTTTGGTGAGGTTGGGTGAGCAAACGCAGACCCTTTAAAGTAATACGGCGTGGTACCCATCGCATGGGTCCCAAATCTCCAGGTTCAAGGGCATCTTCCTACATCAAAAACATGCATGAGAAACCCAGAAGATGGTACACCGTGTGATGGGGAAAGGTTTCTAAAACGCACCTCATTTCTCATCTCCTTGTGCCCGGGTTCGCCATTCCAGCCACTTTACTAGCAATCTCCCTACTTGGAGCATCAGCACCTTTAACCTCCTGTTCCGTACAGGTTGCAATTTGTCCTGAGGATGAACGGGAAGACGGGGAACCAACGAGAGACTAGCTCTTGGTGTTGGGACAGGCACAGGTCACTCTATTTTCCCATCAGGAAGAAGAATTAACCACAGGCTCAGCCTGCCCCCCGGAACCAGAACAGGGCCTGAAGCCATCCTGCGCTTTTGCGGCCAGCTCCCAAAAAAGCGAGTTGTAAAATGGAGGTTCAGGGCACTGCAATTCACAAACCTGCAGAGTTATAAATGATAACTCTCGTCCACAAATATATTGAGGGAAGGCAAAGAAGAGGATTTGAAATCAAGGCAGAATTGCAGGAAACAGATTTCAGGAGGTAGATTCGAATCGCCTTTAAAGCACATGAAAAGCGGCAAAATGTTGACAATGATGCCCTTGGCCAAAAAGGGCATATGCGTTTTTTCCTGAATATATTCAGGAAAAAACGCATACGCCCTTTTTGGCCAACCAAGCAACCTGGAAAGGCAAATCAGCGCTACAAAAAGTCTCGCTTCCCATCGGTCAAACGGGCCATGCTGAAAAAAGTGTCAAAACCAGAAATGCAGGACAGGCCATGGAGAAATGGGAGCCTTGCTACACTGATGGGCGGGATGTAAATTGCCAACAGCCACTATGGAGAAGTGTCCGGTGAGTCCTGAAACATCTGAAAAACACAGCTTAGAGAGCATAGGGCACTTCCACTCATGGGGGTATAAATTGGGAAAATTAAAAATCAGCAAGACACAAGCACCCCAAAGTTTAGGGCTGCTCTGTTGACCAGGACCTCCACTTCATTCCACCTTAAATATCCCAGGAAAGAGAAAAATGGATAAAGAAGTTGTGGTCCTTATGTACAATGGAATATCACTCAGCCATGAAATCAATGCCGTAAGGTTAGTAGCAGCATGATGAGTGGATTTAGGTACGACGATTCTAAGTGAAATAAGTCACACAGAAAAGGACACTTCTCATAAGGTATCACTGATAGAGGGAATGTAAAAAGCGTTACACTTGAACTGAATTACAAAACAGAACAGAGTCACACATGCAGAAAACACACTATGGCTGCTTAACGGGAAAGGTGAGGTGGCGTGATACATAAAACAAGGGTTTCAAATTAGCTCAGATACCGTTCCATAAACCCAATATGTAATAGACAAGACCTACTCTTTGCTCAGAGAACTGGACTCAACACACCCTATTCACCGCACAAGAATATATCTGACTAGTAATAATCTTAAAACCTATGTATTGATATCTCTCTGTTAGTGTGTCAAGTGGGTGTAAAGCGGCATAAACACAGCAGTGAAAAGCAGCTAAACCCCATTATCAAAATAAATTACTTTGAAAAACCCATGAAACAAAGACAGTGAAAGAGAGAGAAATTCTTACACAATGTGTTCAGGGGCTGTGATGCAACCTGGATTGACCATATCTAGACCCACAGCTGGATGAGACATAAGGGTGGACACTCTTGGGGCTGAGAGGTTTGGTGAGGTTGGGTGAGCAAACGCAGACCCTTTAAAGTAATACTGCGTGGTACCCATCGCATGGGTCCCAAATCTCCAGGTTCAAGGGCATCTTCCTACATCGAAAACATGCATGAGAAAACAAAATGATGGTACACCATGTGATGGGGAAAGGTTTCTAAAACGCACCTCATTTCTCTTCTCCTTGTGCCCGGGTTCGCCATTCCAGCTGCTTTACTAACAATCTCCCTACTTGGAGCATCAGCACCTTTAACCTCCTGTTCCGTACAGGTTGCAATTTGTCCTGAGGATGAACGGGTAGACGGGGAACCAGTGAGAGACTAGCTCTTGGTGTTGGGACAGGCACAGGTCACTCTATTTTCCCATCAGGAAGAAGAATTAACCAGAGGCTCATCCTCCCCCCCGGAACCAGAACAGGGCCTGAAGCCATCCTGCGCTTTTGCGGCCAGCTCCCAAAAAAGCGAGTTGTAAAATGGAGCTTCAGGGCACTGCAATTCACAAACATGCAGAGTTATAAATGATAACTCTCGTCCACAAATATATTGAGGGAAGGCAAAGAAGAGGA
Source organism: Balaenoptera borealis (assembly GCF_965194805.1). Taxonomy (NCBI): domain Eukaryota; kingdom Metazoa; phylum Chordata; class Mammalia; order Artiodactyla; family Balaenopteridae; genus Balaenoptera; species Balaenoptera borealis. The sequence continues at coordinate 794,013 of NW_028123877.1, forward strand.
TTTGAAATCAAGGCAGAATTGCAGGAAACAGATTTCAGGAGGTAGATTCGAATCGCCTTTAAAGCACATGAAAAGCGGCAAAACGTTGACAATGATGCCCTTGGCCAAAAAGGGCGTATGCGTTTTTTCCTGAATATATTCAGGAAAAAACGCATACGCCCTTTTTGGCCAACCAAGCAACCTGGAAAGGCAAATCAGCGCTACAAAGAAGACTCGCTACCCGTCGGTCAAAAGGGCCATGCTGAAAAAAGTCTCAAAACCAGAAATGCAGGACAGGCCATGGAGAAATGGGAGCCTTGCTACACTGATGGGCGCGATGTAAATTGCCAACAGCCACTCTGGAGAAGTGTACGGTGTGTCCTGAAACATCTAAAAAACACAGCTTAGAGAGCATAGGGCACTTCCACTCATGGGGATATAAATTGGGAAAATGAAAAATCAGCAAGACACAAGCACCCCAAAGTTTAGGGCTGCTCTGTTGACAAGGACCTCCACTTCATTCCACCTTCAATATCCCAGGAAAGAGAAAAATGGATAAAGAAGTTGTGGTCCTTATGTACAATGGAATATCACTCAGCCATGAAATCAATGTCATAAGGCTAGTAGCAGCATGATGAGTGGATTTAGGTACGACGATTCTAAGTGAAATAAGTCACACAGAAAAGGACACTTCTCATAAGGTATCACTTAAGGAGGGAATGTAAAAAGCGTTACACTTGAACTGAATTACAAAACAGAACAGAGTCACACATGCAGAAAACACACTACGGCTGCTTAACGGGAAAGGTGAGGTGGCGTGATACATAAAACAAGGGTTTCAAATTAGCTCAGATACCGTTCCATAAACCCAATATGTAATAGACAAGACCTACTCTTTGCTCAGAGAACTGGACTCAACACACTCTATTCACCGCACAAGAATATATCTGACTAGTAATAATCTTAAAACCTATGTATTGATATCTCTCTGTTAGTGTGTCAAGTGGGTGTAAAGCGGCATAAACACAGCAGTGAAAAGCAGCTAAACCCCATTATAAAAATAAATTACTTTGAAACACCCATGAAACAAAGACAGTGAAAGAGAGAGAAATTCTTACACAATGCGTTCAGGGGCTGTGATGCAACCTGGATTGACCATATCTAGACGCACAGCTGAATGAGACATAAGGGTGGACACTCTTGGGGCTGAGAGGTTTGGTGAGGTTGGGTGAGCAAACGCAGACACTTTAATGTAATACTGCCTGGTACCCATCGCATGGGTCCCAAATCTCCTGGTTCAAGGGCATCTTCCTACATCAAAAACATGCATGAGATACCCAGAAGATGGTACACCGTGTGAATGGGAAAGGTTTCTAAAACGCACCTCATTTCTCATCTCCTTGTGCACGGGTTCACCATTCCAGCCGCTTTACTAGCAAGCTCCCTACTTGGAGCATCAGCACCTTTAACCTCCTGTTCCGTACAGGTTGCAATTTGTCCTGAGGATAAACGGGAAGACGTGGAACCAACGAGAAAGTAGCTCTTGGCGTTGGGACAGGCACAGGTCACTCTATTTTCCCATCAGAAAGAAGAATTAACCACAGGCTCAGCCTGCCCCCCGGAACCAGAACAGGGCCTGAAGCCATTCTGCGATTTTGCGGCCAGCTCCCATAAAAACGAGTTGTAAAACGGAGGTTCAGGGCACTGCAATTCACAAACCTGCAGAGTTATAAATGATAACTCTCGTCCACAAATATATTGAGGGAAGGCAAAGAAGAGGATTTGAAATCAAGGCAGAATTGCAGGAAACAGATTTCAGGAGGTAGATACGAATCGCCTTTAAAGCACATGAAAAGCGGCAAAACGTTGACAATGATGCCCTTGGCCAAAAAGGGCGTATGCGTTTTTTCCTGAATATATTCAGGAAAAAACGCATACGCCCTTTTTGGCCAACCAAGCAACCTGGAAAGGCAAATCAGCGCTACAAAGAAGTCTCGCTTCCCATCGGTCAAAAGGGCCATGCTGAAAAAAGTGTCAAAACCAGAAATGCAGGACAGGCCATGGAGAAATGGGAGCCTTGCTACACTGATGGGCGGGATGTAAATTGCCAAGAGCCACTCTGGAGAAGTGTCCGGTGAGTCCTGAAACATCTGAAAAACACAGCTTAGAGAGCATAGGGCACTTCCACTCATGGGGGTATAAATTGGGAAAATTAAAAATCAGCAAGACACAAGCACCCCAAAGTTTAGGGCTGCTCTGTTGACCAGGACCTCCACTTCATTCCACCTTAAATATCCCAGGAAAGAGAAAAATGGATAAAGAAGTTGTGGTCCTTATGTACAATGGAATATCACTCAGCCATGAAATCAATGCCGTAAGGTTAGTAGCAGCATGATGAGTGGATTTAGGTACGACGATTCTAAGTGAAATAAGTCACACAGAAAAGGACACTTCTCATAAGGTATCACTGATAGAGGGAACGTAAAAAGCGTTACACTTGAACTGAATTACAAAACAGAACAGAGTCACACATGCAGAAAACACACTATGGCTGCTTAACGGGAAAGGTGAGGTGGGGTGATACATAAAACAAGGGTATCAAAGTAGCTCAGATACCGTTCCATAAACCCAATATGTAATAGACAAGACCTACTCCTTGCTCAGAGAACTGGACTCAACACGCCCTATTCACCGCACAAGAATATATCTGACTAATAATAATCGTAAAACCTATGTATTGATATCTCTCTGTTAGTGTGTCAAGTGGGTGTAAAGCGGCATAAACACAGCAGTGAAAAGCAGCTAAACCCCATTATAAAAATAAATTACTTTGAAACACCCATGAAACAAAGACAGTGAAAGAGAGAGAAATTCCTACACAATGCGTTCAGGGGCTGTGATGCAACCTGGATTGACCATATCTAGACGCACAGCTGGATGAGACATAAGGGTGGACACTCTTGGGGCTGAGAGGTTTGGTGAGGTTGGGTGAGCAAACGCAGACCCTTTAAAGTAATACTGCGTGGTACCCATCGCATGGGTCCCAAATCTCCAGGTTCAAGGGCATCTTCCTACATCGAAAACATGCATGAGAAAACAAAATGATGGTACACCATGTGATGGGGAAAGGTTTCTAAAACGCACCTCATTTCTCTTCTCCTTGTGCCCGGGTTCGCCATTCCAGCCGCTTTACTAACAATCTCCCTACTTGGAGCATCAGCACCTTTAACCTCCTGTTCCGTACAGGTTGCAATTTGTCCTGAGGATGTACGGGAAGACAGGGAACCAGTGAGAGACTAGCTCTTGGTGTTGGGACAGGCACAGGTCACTCTATTTTCCCATCAGGAAGAAGAATTAACCACAGGCTCATCCTCCCCCCCGGAACCAGAACAGGGCCTGAAGCCATCCAGTGCTTTTGCGGCCAGCTCCCAAAAAAGCGAGTTGTAAAATGGAGCTTCAGGGCACTGCAATTCACAAACATGCAGAGTTATAAATGATAACTCTCGTCCACAAATATATTGAGGGAAGGCAATGAAGAGGATTTGAAATCAAGGCAGAATTGCAGGAAACAGATTTCAGGAGGTAGATTCGAATCGCCTTTAAAGCACATGAAAAGCGGCAAAACATTGACAATGATGCCCTTGGCCAAAAAGGGCGTATGCGTTTTTTCCTGAATATATTCAGGAAAAAACGCATACGCCCTTTTTGGCCAACCAAGCAACCTGGAAAGGCAAATCCGGGCCACAAAGAAGACTCGCTACCCATCGGTCAAAAGGGCCATGCTGAAAAAAGTCTCAAAAGCAGAAATGCAGGACAGGCCATGGAGAAATGGGAGCCTTGCTACACTGATGGGCGGGATGTAAATTGCCAACAGCCACTCTGGAGAAGTGTACGGTGTGTCCAGAAACATCTAAAAAACACAGCTTAGAGAGCATAGGGCACTTCCACTCATGGGGGTATAAATTGGGAAAATGAAAAATCAGCAAGACACAAGCACCCCAAAGTTTAGGGCTGCTCTGTTGACAAGGACCTCCACTTCATTCCACCTTCAATATCCCAGGAAAGAGAAAAATGGATAAAGAAATTGTGGTCCTTATGTACAATGGAATATCACTCAGCCATGAAATCAATGTCATAAGGCTAGTAGCAGCATGATGAGTGGATTTAGGTACGACGATTCTAAGTGAAATAAGTCACACAGAAAAGGACACTTCTCATAAGGTATCACTTATAGAGGGAATGTAAAAAGCGTTACACTTGAACTGAATTACAAAACAGAACAGAGTCACACATGCAGAAAACACACTATGGCTGCTTAACGGGAAAGGTGAGGTGGGGTGATACATAAAACAAGGGTTTCAAATTAGCTCAGATACCGTTCCATAAACCCAATATGTAATAGACAAGACCTACTCCTTGCTCAGAGAACTGGACTCAACACGCCCTATTCACCGCACAAGAATATATCTGACTAGTAATAATCTTAAAACCTATGTATTGATATCTCTCTGTTAGTGTGTCAAGTGGGTGTAAAGCGGCATAAACACAGCAGTGAAAAGCAGCTAAACCCCATTATCAAAATAAATTACTTTGAAACACCCATGAAACAAAGACAGTGAAAGAGAGAGAAATTCTTACACAATGCGTTCAGGGGCTGTGATGCAACCTGGATTGACCATATCTAGACCCACAGCTGGATGAGACATAAGGGTGGACACTCTTGGGGCTGAGAGGTTTGGTGAGGTTGGGTGAGCAAACGCAGACCCTTTAAAGTAATACTGCGTGGTACCCATCGCATGGGTCCCAAATCTCCAGGTTCAAGGGCATCTTCCTACATCGAAAACATGCATGAGAAAACAAAATGATGGTACACCATGTGATGGGGAAAGGTTTCTAAAACGCACCTCATTTCTCTTCTCCTTGTGCCCGGGTTCGCCATTCCAGCCGCTTTACTAACAATCTCCCTACTTGGAGCATCAGCACCTTTAACCTCCTGTTCCGTACAGGTTGCAATTTGTCCTGAGGATGAACGGGTAGACGGGGAACCAGTGAGAGACTAGCTCTTGGTGTTGGGACAGGCACAGGTCACTCTATTTTCCCATCAGGAAGAAGAATTAACCACAGGCTCATCCCCCCCCGGGAAGCAGAACAGGGCCTGAAGCCATCCTGCGCTTTTGCGGCCAGCTCCCAAAAAAGCGAGTAGTAAAATGGAGCTTCAGGGCACTGCAATTCACAAACCTGCAGAGTTATAAATGATAACTCTCGTCCACAAATATATTGAGGGAAGGCAAAGAAGAGGATTTGAAATCAAGGCAGATTTGCAGGAAACAGATTTCAGGAGGTAGATTCAAATCGCCTTTAAAGCACATGAAAAGCGGCAAAACGTTGACAATGATGCCCTTGGCCAAAAAGGGCGTATGCGTTTTTTCCTGAGTATATTCAGGAAAAAACGCATATGCCCTTTTTGGCCAACCAAGCAACCTGGAAAGGCAAATCAGGGCCACAAAGAAGACTCGCTACCCATCGGTCAAAAGGGCCATGCTGAAAAAAGTCTCAAAACCAGAAATGCAGGACAGGCCATGGAGAAATGGGAGCCTTGCTACACTGATGGGCGGGATGTAAATTGCCAACAGCCACTCTGGAGAAGTGTACGGTGTGTCCTGAAACATCTAAAAAACACAGCTTAGAGAGCATAGGGCACTTCCACTCATGGGGGTATAAATTGGGAAAATGAAAAATCAGCAAGACACAAGCACCCCAAAGTTTAGGGCTCTTCTGTTGACAAGGACCTCCACTTCATTCCACCTTCAATATCCCAGGAAAGAGAAAAATGGATAAAGAAGTTGTGGTCCTTATGTACAATGGAATATCACTCAGCCATGAAATCAATGTCATAAGGCTAGTAGCAGCATGATGAGTGGATTTAGGTACGACGATTCTAAGTGAAATAAGTCACACAGAAAAGGACACTTCTCATAAGGTATCACTTATAAGGGAATGTAAAAGCCGTTACACTTGAACTGAATTACAAAACAGAACAGAGTCACACATGCAGAAAACACACTATGGCTGCTTAACGGGAAAGGTGAGGTGGGGTGATACATAAAACAAGGGTTTCAAATTAGCTCAGATACCGTTCCATAAACCCAATATGTAATAGACAAGACCTACTCCTTGCTCAGAGAACTGGACTCAACACGCCCTATTCACCGCACAAGAATATATCTGACTAGTAATAATCTTAAAACCTATGTATTGATATCTCTCTGTTAGTGTGTCAAGTGGGTGTAAAGCGGCATAAACACAGCAGTGAAAAGCAGCTAAACCCCATTATCAAAATAAATTACTTTGAAACACCCATGAAACAAAGACAGTGAAAGAGAGAGAAATTCTTACACAATGCGTTCAGGGGCTGTGATGCAACCTGGATTGACCATATCTAGACGCACAGCTGGATGAGACATAAGGGTGGACACTCTTGGGGCTGAGAGGTTTGGTGAGGTTGGGTGAGCAAACGCAGACCCTTTAAAGTAATACGGCGTGGTACCCATCGCATGGGTCCCAAATCTCCAGGTTCAAGGGCATTTTCCTACATCCAAAACATGCATGAGAAACCCAGAAGATGGTACACCGTGTGATGGGGAAAGGCTTCTAAAACGCACCTCATTTCTCATCTCCTTGTGCCCGGGTTCGCCATTCCAGCCGCTTTACTAGCAAGCTCCCTACTTGGAGCATCAGCACCTTTAACCTCCTGTTCCGTACAGGTTGCAATTTGTCCTGAGGATAAACGGGAAGACGTGGAACCAACGAGAAACTAGCTCTTGGCGTTGGGACAGGCACAGGTCACTCTATTTTCCCATCAGAAAGAAGAATTAACCACAGGCTCAGCCTGCCCCCCGGAACCAGAACAGGGCCTGAAGCCATCCTGCGCTTTTGCGGCCAGCTCCCAAAAAAGCGAGTTGTAAAATGGAGGTTCAGGGCACTGCAATTCACAAACCTGCAGAGTTATAAATGATAACTCTCGTCCACAAATATATTGAGGGAAGGCAAAGAAGAGGATTTGAAATCAAGGCAGAATTGCAGGAAACAGATTTCAGGAGGTAGATTCGAATCGCCTTTAAAGCACATGAAAAGCGGCAAAATGTTGACAATGATGCCCTTGGCCAAAAAGTGCGTATGCGTTTTTTCCTGAATATATTCAGGAAAAAACGCATACGCCCTTTTTGGCCAACCAAGCAACCTGGAAAGGCAAATCAGCGCTACAAAGAAGTCTCGCTTCCCATCGGTCAAAAGGGCCATGCTGAAAAAAGTGTCAAAACCAGAAATGCAGGACAGGCCATGGAGAAATGGGAGCCTTGCTACACTGATGGGCGGGATGTAAATTGCCAAGAGCCACTCTGGAGAAGTGTCCGGTGAGTCCTGAAACATCTGAAAAACACAGCTTAGAGAGCATAGGGCACTTCCACTCATGGGGGTATAAATTGGGAAAATTAAAAATCAGCAAGACACAAGCACCCCAAAGTTTAGGGCTGCTCTGTTGACCAGGACCTCCACTTCATTCCACCTTAAATATCCCAGGAAAGAGAAAAATGGATAAAGAAGTTGTGGTCCTTATGTACAATGGAATATCACTCAGCCATGAAATCAATGCCATAAGGTTAGTAGCAGCATGATGAGTGGATTTAGGTACGACGATTCTAAGTGAAATAAGTCACACAGAAAAGGACACTTCTCATAAGGTATCACTCATAGAGGGAATGTAAAAACCGTTACACTTGAACTGAATTACAAAACAGAACAGAGTCACACATGCAGAAAACACACTATGGCTGCTTAACGGGAAAGGTGAGGTGGGGTGATACATAAAACAAGGGTTTCAAATTAGCTCAGATACCGTTCCATAAACCCAATATGTAATAGACAAGACCTACTCCTTGCTCAGAGAACTGGACTCAACACGCCCTATTCACCGCACAAGAATATATCTGACTAATAATAATCGTAAAACCTATGTATTGATATCTCTCTGTTAGTGTGTCAAGTGGGTGTAAAGCGGCATAAACACAGCAGTGAAAAGCAGCTAAACCCCATTATAAAAATAAATTACTTTGAAACACCCATGAAACAAAGACAGTGAAAGAGAGAGAAATTCTTACACAATGCGTTCAGGGGCTGTGATGCAACCTGGATTGACCATATCTAGACCCACAGCTGGATGAGACATAAGGGTGGACACTCTTTGGGCTGAGAGGTTTGGTGAGGTTGGGTGAGCAAACGCAGACCCTTTAAAGTAATACTGCGTGGTACCCATCGCATGGGTCCCAAATCTCCAGGTTCAAGGGCATCTTCCTACATCGAAAACATGCATGAGAAAACAAAAAGATGGTACACCATGTGATGGGGAAAGGTTTCTAAAACGCACCTCATTTCTCTTCTCCTTGTGCCCGGGTTCGCCATTGCAGCTGCTTTACTAACAATCTCCCTACTTGGAGCATCAGCACCTTTAACCTCCTGTTCCGTACAGGTTGCAATTTGTCCTGAGGATAAACGGGAAGACGTGGAACCAACGAGAAACTAGCTCTTGGCGTTGGGACAGGCACAGGTCACTCTATTTTCCCATCAGAAAGAAGAATTAACCACAGGCTCAGCCTGCCCCCCGGAACCAGAACAGGGCCTGAAGCCATCCTGCGCTTTTGCGGCCAGCTCCCAAAAAAGCGAGTTGTAAAATGGAGGTTCAGGGCACTGCAATTCACAAACCTGCAGAGTTATAAATGATAACTCTCGTCCACAAATATATTGAGGGAAGGCAAAGAAGAGGATTTGAAATCAAGGCAGAATTGCAGGAAACAGATTTCAGGAGGTAGATTCGAATCGCCTTTAAAGCACATGAAAAGCGGCAAAATGTTGACAATGATGCCCTTGGCCAAAAAGTGCGTATGCGTTTTTTCCTGAATATATTCAGGAAAAAACGCATACGCCCTTTTTGGCCAACCAAGCAACCTGGAAAGGCAAATCAGCGCTACAAAGAAGTCTCGCTTCCCATCGGTCAAAAGGGCCATGCTGAAAAAAGTGTCAAAACCAGAAATGCAGGACAGGCCATGGAGAAATGGGAGCCTTGCTACACTGATGGGCGGGATGTAAATTGCCAAGAGCCACTCTGGAGAAGTGTCCGGTGAGTCCTGAAACATCTGAAAAACACAGCTTAGAGAGCATAGGGCACTTCCACTCATGGGGGTATAAATTGGGAAAATTAAAAATCAGCAAGACACAAGCACCCCAAAGTTTAGGGCTGCTCTGTTGACCAGGACCTCCACTTCATTCCACCTTAAATATCCCAGGAAAGAGAAAAATGGATAAAGAAGTTGTGGTCCTTATGTACAATGGAATATCACTCAGCCATGAAATCAATGCCGTAAGGTTAGTAGCAGCATGATGAGTGGATTTAGGTACGACGATTCTAAGTGAAATAAGTCACACAGAAAAGGACACTTCTCATAAGGTATCACTCATAGAGGGAATGTAAAAACCGTTACACTTGAACTGAATTACAAAACAGAACAGAGTCACACATGCAGAAAACACACTATGGCTGCTTAACGGGAAAGGTGAGGTGGGGTGATACATAAAACAAGGGTTTCAAATTAGCTCAGATACCGTTCCATAAACCCAATATGTAATAGACAAGACCTACTCCTTGCTCAGAGAACTGGACTCAACACGCCCTATTCACCGCACAAGAATATATCTGACTAATAATAATCGTAAAACCTATGTATTGATATCTCTCTGTTAGTGTGTCAAGTGGGTGTAAAGCGGCATAAACACAGCAGTGAAAAGCAGCTAAACCCCATTATCAAAATAAATTACTTTGAAACACCCATGAAACAAAGACAGTGAAAGAGAGAGAAATTCTTACACAATGCATTCAGGGGCTGTGATGCAACCTGGATTGACCATATCTAGACCCACAGCTGGATGAGACATAAGGGTGGACACTCTTTGGGCTGAGAGGTTTGGTGAGGTTGGGTGAGCAAACGCAGACCCTTTAAAGTAATACTGCGTGGTACCCATCGCATGGGTCCCAAATCTCCAGGTTCAAGGGCATCTTCCTACATCGAAAACATGCATGAGAAAACAAAAAGATGGTACACCATGTGATGGGGAAAGGTTTCTAAAACGCACCTCATTTCTCTTCTCCTTGTGCCCGGGTTCGCCATTCCAGCCGCTTTACTAACAATCTCCCTACTTGGAGCATCAGCACCTTTAACCTCCTGTTCCGTACAGGTTGCAATTTGTCCTGAGGATGAACGGGTAGACGGGGAACCAGTGAGAGACTAGCTCTTGGTGTTGGGACAGGCACAGGTCACTCTATTTTCCCATCAGGAAGAAGAATTAACCACAGGCTCATCCCCCCCCCGGGAACCAGAACAGGGCCTGAAGCCATCCTGCGCTTTTGCGGCCAGCTCCCAAAAAAGCGAGTAGTAAAATGGAGCTTCAGGGCACTGCAATTCACAAACCTGCAGAGTTATAAATGATAACTCTCGTCCACAAATATATTGAGGGAAGGCAAAGAAGAGGATTTGAAATCAAGGCAGATTTGCAGGAAACAGATTTCAGGAGGTAGATTCGAATCGCCTTTAAAGCACATGAAAAGCGGCAAAACGTTGACAATGATGCCCTTGGCCAAAAAGGGCGTATGCGTTTTTTCCTGAATATATTCAGGAAAAAACGCATACGCCCTTTTTGGCCAACCAAGCAACCTGGAAAGGCAAATCAGCGCTACAAAGAAGACTCGCTACCCATTGGTCAAAAGGGCCATGCTGAAAAAAGTCTCAAAACCAGAAATGCAGGACAGGCCATGGAGAAATGGGAGCCTTGCTACACTGATGGGCGGGATGTAAATTGCCAACAGCCACTCTGGAGAAATGTACGGTGTGTCCTGAAACATCTAAAAAACACAGCTTAGAGAGCATAGGGCACTTCCACTCATGGGGGTATAAATTGGGAAAATGAAAAATCAGCAAGACACAAGCACCCCAAAGTTTAGGGCTGCTCTGTTGACAAGGACCTCCACTTCATTCCACCTTCAATATCCCAGGAAAGAGAAAAATGGATAAAGAAGTTGTGGTCCTTATGTACAATGGAATATCACTCAGCCATGAAATCAATGTCATAAGGCTAGTAGCAGCATGATGAGTGGATTTAGGTACGACGATTCTAAGTGAAATAAGTCACACAGAAAAGGACACTTCTCATAAGGTATCACTTATAGAGGGAATGTAAAAGCCGTTACACTTGAACTGAATTACAAAACAGAACAGAGTCACACATGCAGAAAACACACTATGGCTGCTTAACGGGAAAGGTGAGGTGGGGTGATACATACAACAAGGGTTTCAAATTAGCTCAGATACCGTTCCATAAACCCAATATGTAATAGACAAGACCTACTCTTTGCTCAGAGAACTGGACTCAACACACCCTATTCACCGCACAAGAATATATCTGACTAGTAATAATCTTAAAACCTATGTATTGATATCTCTCTGTTAGTGTGTCAAGTGGGTGTAAAGCGGCATAAACACAGCAGTGAAAAGCAGCTAAACCCCATTATCAAAATAAATTACTTTGAAAAAACCCATGAAACAAAGACAGTGAAAGAGAGAGAAATTCTTACACAATGCATTCAGGGGCTGTGATGCAACCTGGATTGACCATATCTAGACCCACAGCTGGATGAGACATAAGGGTGGACACTCTTTGGGCTGAGAGGTTTGGTGAGGTTGGGTGAGCAAACGCAGACCCTTTAAAGTAATACTGCGTGGTACCCATCGCATGGGTCCCAAATCTCCAGGTTCAAGGGCATCTTCCTACATCGAAAACATGCATGAGAAAACAAAAAGATGGTACACCATGTGATGGGGAAAGGTTTCTAAAACGCACCTCATTTCTCTTCTCCTTGTGCCCGGGTTCGCCATTGCAGCTGCTTTACTAACAATCTCCCTACTTGGAGCATCAGCACCTTTAACCTCCTGTTCCGTACAGGTTGCAATTTGTCCTGAGGATGAACGGGTAGACGGGGAACCAGTGAGAGACTAGCTCTTGGTGTTGGGACAGGCACAGGTCACTCTATTTTCCCATCAGGAAGAAGAATTAACCAGAGGCTCATCCTCCCCCCCGGAACCAGAACAGGGCCTGAAGCCATCCTGCGCTTTTGCGGCCAGCTCCCAAAAAAGCGAGTTGTAAAATGGAGCTTCAGGGCACTGCAATTCACAAACATGCAGAGTTATAAATGATAACTCTCGTCCACAAATATATTGAGGGAAGGCAAAGAAGAGGATTTGAAATCAAGGCAGAATTGCAGGAAACAGATTTCAGGAGGTAGATTCGAATCGCCTTTAAAGCACATGAAAAGCGGCAAAACGTTGACAATGATGCCCTTGGCCAAAAAGGGCGTATGCGTTTTTTCCTGAATATATTCAGGAAAAAACGCATACGCCCTTTTTGGCCAACCAAGCAACCTGGAAAGGCAAATCAGCGCTACAAAGAAGACTCGCTACCCGTCGGTCAAAAGGGCCATGCTGAAAAAAGTCTCAAAACCAGAAATGCAGGACAGGCCATGGAGAAATGGGAGCCTTGCTACACTGATGGGCGCGATATAAATTGCCAACAGCCACTCTGGAGAAGTGTACGGTGTGTCCTGAAACATCTAAAAAACACAGCTTAGAGAGCATAGGGCACTTCCACTCATGGGGATATAAATTGGGAAAATGAAAAATCAGCAAGACACAAGCACCCCAAAGTTTAGGGCTGCTCTGTTGACAAGGACCTCCACTTCATTCCACCTTCAATATCCCAGGAAAGAGAAAAATGGATAAAGAAGTTTTGGTCCTTATGTACAATGGAATATCACTCAGCCATGAAATCAATGTCATAAGGCTAGTAGCAGCATGATGAGTGGATTTAGGTACGACGATTCTAAGTGAAATAAGTCACACAGAAAAGGACACTTCTCATAAGGTATCACTTAAGGAGGGAATGTAAAAAGCGTTACACTTGAACTGAATTACAAAACAGAACAGAGTCACACATGCAGAAAACACACTACGGCTGCTTAACGGGAAAGGTGAGGTGGCGTGATACATAAAACAAGGGTTTCAAATTAGCTGAGATACCGTTCCATAAACCCAATATGTAATAGACAAGACCTACTCTTTGCTCAGAGAACTGGACTCAACACACTCTATTCACCGCACAAGAATATATCTGACTAGTAATAATCTTAAAACCTATGTATTGATATCTCTCTGTTAGTGTGTCAAGTGGGTGTAAAGCGGCATAAACACAGCAGTGAAAAGCAGCTAAACCCCATTATCAAAATAAATTACTTTGAAACACCCATGAAACAAAGACAGTGAAAGAGAGAGAAATTCTTACACAATGCGTTCAGGGGCTGTGATGCAACCTGGATTGACCATATCTAGACGCACAGCTGGATGAGACATAAGGGTGGACACTCTTGGGGCTGAGAGGTTTGGTGAGGTTGGGTGAGCAAACGCAGACCCTTTAAAGTAATACTGCGTGGTACCCATCGCATGGGTCCCAAATCTCCAGGTTCAAGGGCATTTTCCTACATCCAAAACATGCATGAGAAACCCAGAAGATGGTACACCGTGTGATGGGGAAAGGCTTCTAAAACGCACCTCATTTCTCATCTCCTTGTGCCCGGGTTCGCCATTCCAGCCGCTTTACTAGCAAGCTCCCTACTTGGAGCATCAGCACCTTTAACCTCCTGTTCCGTACAGGTTGCAATTTGTCCTGAGGATAAACGGGAAGACGTGGAACCAACGAGAAACTAGCTCTTGGCGTTGGGACAGGCACAGGTCACTCTATTTTCCCATCAGAAAGAAGAATTAACCACAGGCTCAGCCTGCCCCCCGGAACCAGAACAGGGCCTGAAGCCATCCTGCGCTTTTGCGGCCAGCTCCCATAAAAACGAGTTGTAAAACGGAGGTTCAGGGCACTGCAATTCACAAACCTGCAGAGTTATAAATGATAACTCTCGTCCACAAATATATTGAGGGAAGGCAAAGAAGAGGATTTGAAATCAAGGCAGAATTGCAGGAAACAGATTTCAGGAGGTAGATACGAATCGCCTTTAAAGCACATGAAAAGCGGCAAAACGTTGACAATGATGCCCTTGGCCAAAAAGGGCGTATGCGTTTTTTCCTGAATATATTCAGGAAAAAACGCATACGCCCTTTTTGGCCAACCAAGCAACCTGGAAAGGCAAATCAGCGCTACAAAGAAGTCTCGCTTCCCATCGGTCAAAAGGGCCATGCTGAAAAAAGTGTCAAAACCAGAAATGCAGGACAGGCCATGGAGAAATGGGAGCCTTGCTACACTGATGGGCGGGATGTAAATTGCCAAGAGCCACTCTGGAGAAGTGTCCGGTGAGTCCTGAAACATCTGAAAAACACAGCTTAGAGAGCATAGGGCACTTCCACTCATGGGGGTATAAATTGGGAAAATTAAAAATCAGCAAGACACAAGCACCCCAAAGTTTAGGGCTGCTCTGTTGACCAGGACCTCCACTTCATTCCACCTTAAATATCCCAGGAAAGAGAAAAATGGATAAAGAAGTTGTGGTCCTTATGTACAATGGAATATCACTCAGCCATGAAATCAATGCCGTAAGGTTAGTAGCAGCATGATGAGTGGATTTAGGTACGACGATTCTAAGTGAAATAAGTCACACAGAAAAGGACACTTCTCATAAGGTATCACTGATAGAGGGAATGTAAAAAGCGTTACACTTGAACTGAATTACAAAACAGAACAGAGTCACACATGCAGAAAACACACTATGGCTGCTTAACGGGAAAGGTGAGGTGGGGTGATACATAAAACAAGGGTATCAAAGTAGCTCAGATACCGTTCCATAAACCCAATATGTAATAGACAAGACCTACTCCTTGCTCAGAGAACTGGACTCAACACGCCCTATTCACCGCACAAGAATATATCTGACTAATAATAATCGTAAAACCTATGTATTGATATCTCTCTGTTAGTGTGTCAAGTGGGTGTAAAGCGGCATAAACACAGCAGTGAAAAGCAGCTAAACCCCATTATAAAAATAAATTACTTTGAAACACCCATGAAACAAAGACAGTGAAAGAGAGAGAAATTCTTACACAATGCGTTCAGGGGCTGTGATGCAACCTGGATTGACCATATCTAGACGCACAGCTGGATGAGACATAAGGGTGGACACTCTTGGGGCTGAGAGGTTTGGTGAGGTTGGGTGAGCAAACGCAGACCCTTTAAAGTAATACGGCGTGGTACCCATCGCATGGGTCCCAAATCTCCAGGTTCAAGGGCATCTTCCTACATCAAAAACATGCATGAGAAACCCAGAAGATGGTACACCGTGTGATGGGGAAAGGTTTCTAAAACGCACCTCATTTCTCATCTCCTTGTGCCCGGGTTCGCCATTCCAGCCACTTTACTAGCAATCTCCCTACTTGGAGCATCAGCACCTTTAACCTCCTGTTCCGTACAGGTTGCAATTTGTCCTGAGGATGAACGGGAAGACGGGGAACCAACGAGAGACTAGCTCTTGGTGTTGGGACAGGCACAGGTCACTCTATTTTCCCATCAGGAAGAAGAATTAACCACAGGCTCAGCCTGCCCCCCGGAACCAGAACAGGGCCTGAAGCCATCCTGCGCTTTTGCGGCCAGCTCCCAAAAAAGCGAGTTGTAAAATGGAGGTTCAGGGCACTGCAATTCACAAACCTGCAGAGTTATAAATGATAACTCTCGTCCACAAATATATTGAGGGAAGGCAAAGAAGAGGATTTGAAATCAAGGCAGAATTGCAGGAAACAGATTTCAGGAGGTAGATTCGAATCGCCTTTAAAGCACATGAAAAGCGGCAAAATGTTGACAATGATGCCCTTGGCCAAAAAGGGCATATGCGTTTTTTCCTGAATATATTCAGGAAAAAACGCATACGCCCTTTTTGGCCAACCAAGCAACCTGGAAAGGCAAATCAGCGCTACAAAAAGTCTCGCTTCCCATCGGTCAAACGGGCCATGCTGAAAAAAGTGTCAAAACCAGAAATGCAGGACAGGCCATGGAGAAATGGGAGCCTTGCTACACTGATGGGCGGGATGTAAATTGCCAACAGCCACTATGGAGAAGTGTCCGGTGAGTCCTGAAACATCTGAAAAACACAGCTTAGAGAGCATAGGGCACTTCCACTCATGGGGGTATAAATTGGGAAAATTAAAAATCAGCAAGACACAAGCACCCCAAAGTTTAGGGCTGCTCTGTTGACCAGGACCTCCACTTCATTCCACCTTAAATATCCCAGGAAAGAGAAAAATGGATAAAGAAGTTGTGGTCCTTATGTACAATGGAATATCACTCAGCCATGAAATCAATGCCGTAAGGTTAGTAGCAGCATGATGAGTGGATTTAGGTACGACGATTCTAAGTGAAATAAGTCACACAGAAAAGGACACTTCTCATAAGGTATCACTGATAGAGGGAATGTAAAAAGCGTTACACTTGAACTGAATTACAAAACAGAACAGAGTCACACATGCAGAAAACACACTATGGCTGCTTAACGGGAAAGGTGAGGTGGCGTGATACATAAAACAAGGGTTTCAAATTAGCTCAGATACCGTTCCATAAACCCAATATGTAATAGACAAGACCTACTCTTTGCTCAGAGAACTGGACTCAACACACCCTATTCACCGCACAAGAATATATCTGACTAGTAATAATCTTAAAACCTATGTATTGATATCTCTCTGTTAGTGTGTCAAGTGGGTGTAAAGCGGCATAAACACAGCAGTGAAAAGCAGCTAAACCCCATTATCAAAATAAATTACTTTGAAAAACCCATGAAACAAAGACAGTGAAAGAGAGAGAAATTCTTACACAATGTGTTCAGGGGCTGTGATGCAACCTGGATTGACCATATCTAGACCCACAGCTGGATGAGACATAAGGGTGGACACTCTTGGGGCTGAGAGGTTTGGTGAGGTTGGGTGAGCAAACGCAGACCCTTTAAAGTAATACTGCGTGGTACCCATCGCATGGGTCCCAAATCTCCAGGTTCAAGGGCATCTTCCTACATCGAAAACATGCATGAGAAAACAAAATGATGGTACACCATGTGATGGGGAAAAGTTTCTAAAACGCACCTCATTTCTCTTCTCCTTGTGCCCGGGTTCGCCATTCCAGCTGCTTTACTAACAATCTCCCTACTTGGAGCATCAGCACCTTTAACCTCCTGTTCCGTACAGGTTGCAATTTGTCCTGAGGATGAACGGGTAGACGGGGAACCAGTGAGAGACTAGCTCTTGGTGTTGGGACAGGCACAGGTCACTCTATTTTCCCATCAGGAAGAAGAATTAACCAGAGGCTCATCCTCCCCCCCGGAACCAGAACAGGGCCTGAAGCCATCCTGCGCTTTTGCGGCCAGCTCCCAAAAAAGCGAGTTGTAAAATGGAGCTTCAGGGCACTGCAATTCACAAACATGCAGAGTTATAAATGATAACTCT